>NC_056443.1:10648537-10663537 GCF_018296145.1 Oncorhynchus tshawytscha | reverse complement strand
ACAGCAGGTAAGTTGTGTTTCTCCTGCACGTCACAATGCCCTACTGCTAGCACAGGGGACAGGCACTCTTTTTTATGGAGATGACACTGTGTGTTTAGTATAGAAATGAGGTTGTGTTTTTATTTTTATGCATTTTTTTTTTGCGTGTTTACGACTGTTTTTATTGATAGTTGTTGATTGTGTGGTTGGGCATTTATGCGTTTGATTTTTGTCATGTTGCTGTTGAGGAGTACTTGTCTGGAGGTCGTGTAGTGTAGTTGTTGCTGGTGTTTTATTGTGTTTTCTGCTGTTTTTATTGATATTTGTGTGTGTGTGTTGAGAGCTCACTTCAGCTGAGGCCGTGTGTGTGTGTGTGTGTGTGTGTGTGTGTGTGTGTGTGTGTGTGTGTGTGTGTGTGTGTGTGTGTGTGTGTGTGTGTGTGTGTGTGTGTGTGTGTGTGTGTGTGTGTGTGTGTGTGTGTGTGTGTGTGTGTGTGTGTGTGTGTGTGATCGAGAGAGAGAGCGAGAGAGAGAGAGGGAGCGACGTACAGAGCCGGCTGCCATTGCCGTTGTGTGTGAGAGCCCTGTGTGTGGTTGTGAGAGCCGTGGCTCAGCTGTAGCCACCAGAGGGCCTCCTTACTCGGTCCTATAGCCGCCCACTCTACTCTGCCACATCCCCGGGAGGCCTTTGACCAGGACACACTTCTTTAAAAGAACCAATCTGCATGATCTCTGTTCTGACTGCTGTCTCTCATCTGGCCTGTGGAATTAACAAAGAATTCATACATTTTTGTTGTGTAAATGTAGGTGTGTTTTTATTTTGTTTTCTGTTGATGGGGTTGACTTTATTGATTGCTGTGTGATATTTAGATGTTGACTGGGGCTGTTGTGTGGGAGCTGGGAGAGTCAGGCGCTGTTGGGGAGAGGAGTCAAGTGCTCGTGTCTTTTCATGGTGAATGATGGCTTTGACAGCTTGCCAAAAGAGCAGCGGTAGAGGTCGGGCTGTGCTTAAGGAGGCCAACGCCGCGGGTTGGGAACAATGCGTGTTTGCTTTTGTGTTTGGAACCCTGCGAGTGTGTGTTTGTGTGTGTTTGTGTGCGTTGTCTACTTGTAACGGTGTTAGTTTTTTTTGCTGTGAGAATGTTTCTATATTTTTACATGTGTGATTTTGTGTCTGTGTGTGTCTGTGTTAGTGTGTGTGTGTACGCGCATGCTGGTGGAGGCAGCTGAAGCCCTGTGGTTAAGTTGTGCCGGTGTGTGTGTGTCTGATGGTGCGTGTGTGTGTGGGGGGCGGGGGGGGCAGCCAGTGTAGCAGAATGAGGCATGTCCTGCAGTCCTCCCCCTACACCACGCCTAACCCCCCTGCCCCAGCTGGTGATTACAACAGCATCACGACACCATCGCCTCACCCCCTATTCATCATCACACTGCCTGTCTCTCTCCCTGCAGACGGCTGATTGGGGTCAGTTCTCTCCTTCTCTCATTATTCTTTTATGTTTTAACCTGTCCTACTGTGGAGGACTGCAGATACATACTGACCGTATATCTCACCATAGGCCTATATCGTGCTATAGGGCCCTGTGTGCCAAGGGCTGGAAATCTATCTGCGCTCATTCACTAGTGGCGGGTGTGTGGAGTAGAATAGAGGTGCTGGGACACATTTATATAAAAAATAAAATAAGTCAAAAGAGTAGAAACAATAGTCATCTATTTGTAAAAATGTTTTTATTTCACTGCCATTTTACAGACGTACTGTTATTATTTTCTAAAATATATTATCATATTATAATGATGTTTCATGTTATTATTTCACTATGATGATTTTCTTCTAGCGCTTAAATCGCTTCAATCTAAAAATGCGAGAACAGATCTTCTAACTTTAGTCAGAAACTCATTTACTGACAGAGGAAGTCAGAAGCCATAAAAGAGAGCCACGGAGGGAAAGAGCAACGCAAGCATAAAGTATCCAGTTAAGTCGTTGAGACGGACACATTGTGTAGGGGAAATGTGGAGCGATGTGACAATCTTCTCCTGTAAAGAGCAGCTTTATTTCTGTGGAGAGACAGACACATTGAAATGAGTGGTCCAGCTAACAGGTCTCCCGAGGCCTTTTTTAAACAGAGTCCCTTTGTGCTGTTAACTTCACACACTTCCTGTTCTGGGCGCTGGGCTCACATCGCTCTCCCTCTGGTCTGGTCTGTCTATATGGAGAGGATACCTCTACCTTGGTTAGTATTGGTTAGCATAAGCTTACAGTTGTTTATGAGTGGTTAGTGGATTGGTATCAAGGGTTGTTTTGCGTGTGTGTGTGTGTGTGTGTGTGTGTGTGTGTGTGTTGTGTGTTTTAACGTGATTTAGGTATGTGCTGATTTTTATCCGTACATACAGCACGGACTGTACTATACCGTGTGTGCATGAAAATGCTTATCTAAGTGTATTCCAGCACTTTTGAAGAGAGCCTGAGTTTAATTCTCTGACATAGTGTATTGGGAATGACATTGAGTGTTCCTCTGGGCATAAAGGGAGCTGATAGAATCTCCAGTCTCTCATCATGGTGCTAGAGAGGAGGATTAATAAGCACCGATGAATTCTCCACTGTCCCTTTGGCTTCAGCTGTTCCACGGTCATCGCAAACACACCACCGACAGCTATAATTAGAAAGATGGCATTTTAGCATTGTCTCTTTTTTTGTTGTTTTGTGTTGATCTTCTTGAAGGACGCAAATCAGCATGTACGTGAGAGCTTTTGAACTTTTTGGCCAAAAAGGAGGGGGGAGAAGAAAAACGAATTGTATTTGTATGTGTACATTTTTAATTTTTAAACTTTTCTTACCCAATCAAAAACAAGATAGCCTTGAGATGGTTTCCATGCTTGCGTTTGCATTAACAGGAAGGGATTAAAAACATTTCACTAAACAGGTGGATCGCTAAGGTCAATGTCATTGCCAAGTAATAAGCCTTTCTGTATAATAAATACGTCCGTGTCACAGCTGAATTTCAATCACACATTATGTCATCTTCTCATCACCATATTCCCAAGGTCTCCCCTAAATAGGCCTAATTTGATTTCAGATTGTAGATTAGATGTTCTGTGTATCTGATTGCAATTTGCCAGTTAGGCCCAGGTAGCCACACACTGATACATGTTACATTCAGCCTAATTACTATGCAAAACCATGATGATAAAAGCACTCAGAAATGTTGCTCGCGTGTTTTTTTTGATTAATTAAATCAACCTATGAGGCTGTGGTCGTACAAATGTATTAATATGCGATAAAAATGAGTGTACATGGTGCTCTGCATTGATCTGCTGGATCCATACCATAATGTACTTTAATGGAGCTGTTAGTTGATTGCAGTGGCCTATAATCTATATGGACCTTATCAGGAAAATGGATGACTGTAGAGGAAGGAAAGGAATATTTTTTATATTCAGATGAACTGTCCTGTTATGTACGGAGGCCAGGACCATTCACCTCAGCTCTAGTCCCCTGGCTGTCCCATACCAGTTTATCTGTCACCAGTACCTGATGCTCTGCCAATTTAAGGATTCCACACGGGCTTGTTTGAAATAAATCACTCTTGTTTGAGCTATTTAAAATTGTGCATTTCCATGTTTGCGAAATGTTTATTTGGCCAATTGTAAAAAAAAATATTTAAAAAATTGTTTTAATCCCATAACACAAGGTGTCTTTTCACATCTGTGGTTCCATCTGTGGCTCCAGTGCCACTGTGTTTGTGAACATGTGTATGTGTGTTATATACATTATGGGAACATCAGCACGTTCCTTACTGAGAACAGAGTTTAAACAGTCACTTAGTGTGTCTGGCCTCGGCTTGTTGGTTTTCACAAGTAAACACTCTCCATCTACTGCTGCAATACTAATGACAGAGAGCTCCCCCATCAGCACCTAACAAACAGACCTCTCTGTGTGTGTGTGTGTGTGTGTGTGTGTGTGTGTGTGTGTGTGTGTGCGTGCGTGCGTGCGTGTGCGTGCGTGCGTGCGTGCCTATCAGGTGTGCAGGGGGCCACTGGGAGTTTTAATTACTGTCAGTCAGGAGGATGCAGGATCGAGACGCTTGTACACAACAGCTTGCCAGGGCTTCTGTTTTCCTCACAATCCATATTCTGGGTCTTTGCCTATAGGGAAAATGGTGGAGGTTGAGGTGGCAGTGATACATTAAAAAGTCACTGTGATGTGATGCTGGATGCTGTATCTGCTCCATCCCAGCTCATCAGGACGAACAAAAAGAAGGATTCCCCCCCCCCCCAGATGCAAATCTGGGCTTTGCCCTTGAGCATAATTGAAAGGCCTAATCACCCTGGTTCTCTCCCCTCTGGAGCCCGGTGAGGGAGGTGACTCTCATTTGCACTCTTACACAAAGAACCTCATTAGGTTTATCTTTACAGACTGGCCTGACTCGAGTGTGTAAATAACACACCTCACCGTCAGTCTACCACAGACTACACTGTGTTTTCCGCCAGGTTATGATAAAGGGTTTCTTCTTGAAAATGGACAGTTGGAAAGAGAAGGCTGTTGTATGTAGTCATCGTTCTAAATGGAGATAAGAGTGTCGGTTTGAAAGGCAGAAAGTGACAGGAACCCACAGTTTATGTCTTACGTATTTCTTTTTTTTCTCTCCATCACTGTTTCCACAGTCGAAGGATGGCCCGTGCCTCCCTGCTCCATGCCCCACTTATTTATAGTGGGTAGAGCTATACATTTCATTTAGAATATTTCACTACTATCTCCCAGACGGTCCCTTAAGTACTGCACATACAGCCTGACATATAGACTCGTCCTTCTCCCCTCTATGTCGATGACACTCAAGATATAGGATGTGAATGACAGACAGGACGACGTTGCTGCTGTTTGCTCCCCTCCCCGGACAAAACAGGTGTATTATTCTTTTATCTTTCTCGTCACCCCTCGCTTCTTCTTCTTCTTTTTTTCCTGCTTTAAACCTGGAGTGTCCATCTGTGTTTAAGACACGTTACATGTGGCTTCATGGAATTTACAGTGTGGCTCCCGCAGTAACTCCATTTCACGTCCTGGTCTCCTGAGACCCACGGAAATGTCAAGCTGCAAGGCTTTGAAAGAGAGACGAGGAGGAGAGAGGAATGGGGATGGAGGAGCGGGGGAGAGGAGAGAGACAGAAAGGGAGAGGAGTGAAATCTGCTGGAAACAAACACTTATGAGCATTTTATGCTTGAGCAGCTGGGTGCAATTGTGAGCGGTGCGCGTGTGAGCGGTGCGCGTGTGAGCGGTGCGCGTGTGAGCGCTGCGCGTGTGAGCGCTGCGCGTGTGAGCGCTGCGCGTGTGGGTTGAGGTGCATCATGGGTGGAACACAGCAGGTCAAGGGCTGGGGGGAGGACGGGGGGACCTGGTGGCAGGAGAGTGTGTTCACCGTGTCACCGACGGTGTCACTGCCCACACACACACTCATGACAAGCTGCCACTCCCTCAGAGAACATGTGGTGATGAGGTCCAGAAAAGTAGTTAGCATTATATTTCTGAAGGTGCCATATTATTACGCGATGTTATGGTACTTAGCATTAGCAAGATGAGAGTAAGTGTAGGCTACATCCAAAACAGTAGTAGTGCAGCATTCATCTTACTCCATAGTGCTAGAATACTGCTAGGACTGCTGTAGGTTAGAGCCAGTGATTAGAGCCAGGGTTAACCTCTCTTTATAAATAAGACCCAGCCAGCCAGTGCAGGTCAGGATCAATGGCCACTTCACAACTCATTTCCTTTTATGCCTCCTAAACCGCCCTGCTCCGCTCCCTACGACCGGGAAATAAATAGTGCTCGATCCATAGTCCTGGATCCGTAAAGCCCCCGGCTATTGCTACAGCTCAATGCCCAACAATAATTTATTTGCAGATGGCTTTTTTTTCGTCTCTCTAAGAATGCATGGCAGATTTTTCACCCCTTAACAATAATTGTATTGAAACAGGCATTCTGTCATTGTTTGTTGCCCACTCCCCTGTCATTGACTAACAATAGACCAGCAGGTCGTTAATACGGCGAGGTGGAGTGGCCAGTCACTGAAGGTGCATACATAATGCCTGGGTTCGTGATGTAGAGTATGCTGGGGGGAAGGAAGTTTTAAAAAAAAAACGTCCTTAAAGATGCAGTTGTAGAGAGTAATGCATTGCCGCTTGCCTCACACAAGCGATTCCCCAAAGCAAGTGGCTTAGACGTTTGATAGCCTGCGACACCGCTATCCATTTAACAGAGCTTAAAAATAACACATATGCATATGCCCTACGTCTTAAGCTGACAACCAAGAGGCAGGATTTGCTAGAAGGCAGCTTTGGAGCGTTGTGAATTTAACAAGCATGTCTGGTATTACAGTTTCTCTCCGCTTTGGCCATGAATAGTCACAAATCAGCCTCCGAAACGCCAGCCTTGCAGTTGTTGTTTTTCCTTCCCTCCTGTAACAAATATTAAAATGATCCAAATCTTGTTAAAGGGGGATGGCTAGAAGTAGGCAGCTCCAGTGTCCGCGGTCCTTAGCCCTTTTCTTAAACCCCAACAGTTTCCACAATCCGTTGACCAAACACCAGATGTCAGCTAGCAGTCTCTGCTTCTTATGTACGAACACTATCAGGTGACTCCAAACAGAATCTTCCTCCTGAATATGTGAATGGTCTGTTCCCCCCTGAAAGCTGTGGCTGGAAGCCTGCTAAGGGAAGGGATGCTCATCATCCACCCACAGCCTCCCAACCAACACTGTATACATATGTAGTAGGGGCCTTTTTCCTCTCTCAGCCGGCTGCTCTTCTCCTCTTCAGGGCTTTTCGAACAAACCCAGTAAATAAGCCCCTGCCTCACCTCAACCAAATACCCAAGAGGCTTTTCAAACAGACATACATGTCACTTAGCTCTGGCTTTACGGTCTGCCTTTCTCACCAGCGGGCTTTCGTTTGAAGCGCCCCTTGTTGGTCCAGAGGCCTTAGCCGCTGACGTTCCCGATCCATTTCCTCTCCTGTCATTCTGGCCCGGACGTCTTCATCACTTCGTCAGCCATTCTGGGTGTCTCTCTCGTCTCCTCTCGTCTGGTCTCGCCCCAGTTTAAGGGAGGCCATATGGAGGTAAGAGTAGAAGACCTACAGCAAAGGACCCCAGCCTTGCAGACCAGCCAGACCCTCTAAATGAAGCTGTTCTCTGTCCCCCATCCCCAGCAGCCTGCCAGTCCTCATCAAGGCCCTAACCACTGGTTATTTACCCGCACTGGGACAACTTAACTGGGGTTGAATTGATCAGTGAGAGCAGTGGGAAGCTGCTTCGTTGTTTCAGCCTGATAAGGGAAGGCTATGAGCATATGCAGAACATGCTTTGTGGTATGCGTAGCAGCGTTTCAAGCTCGAGTAGACACTAAGCTGATATTGGGTTTCACGCTTGAGTCTTTGTGCACGAGGCACCAATGAAAATGGGACGATTTGATTGTTTCTGCATATGCATTTATCAGAAGTTTACATGATAAATATACATTAGCTGAGTGACTTGGCCATGCGTGGGATTGTTTCAGTGATATTGCTGCTTTATGCGTTCACTTTCACCTGTTTGGACTTCATCATCCAATTCCCTATGAAAATGATAATCGTAATTTGCACAAATGTCAAATTTTTGTACCCCAAACGAGTTTATGTCATTTGTCAGCCATGGGCTTTTGTCAATGTTGTTAGAGTGCAGAAATATTGCTTCTTTGGTGCAAGTTTTTATCATCCTCATAATTTCACAGTTGATTTCCTATATTTCAGACTTCAACATCGCAGTATGTTTATCACTTTCTGCACGAACTTTAACTGCATTATAGGTTCAATAGCATCAAAGATATACAATGCATGATCATCTGAACAATGTTGAGGATTGAGACTCTTACAGTATGAAATCATCCCCCTTTCCCCTTTTTCTATATTTCTATGCAGTAGCTCCTTCCTTCGCTATAAATTATCTGTCATTTCTTTTTGATGTAGATTCAAGTCAGAGGTTTTTTTAATAACCAGTGTAATTGTGCCGGCCTTGTGTGGAGTGCTGTGGAGGGAGTGATCATGCTTTTGGCACATTTATCAAAGCCTTAAAAAAAAAAAAAAAAAAAAAAAAAAGCCCTCGCTTCTCACATGGACACACTAAGTGAGCGACACAGTGATACATTTTCTTGTTAGGAGAAATTACATCCACTGACTTGAGTTACTTCAGCATGAAATTGAAAAAGAAGCATTTCTCCTGAATTTCCATTCTTGATTCAATGAAAGATGTAGATTAGCCCTTTGGATAGGGGAGGAAAAGAATGAAACTAAAGAAGTATGACTTTTTTCACGCTAGGAGGTTATTCTTATAAGCGTGTTATAGGATGCCGGTGAAAAGGGGCTTTTGTTTATGGAAGCAGGGGTATCGTCAGCCAGGTAGTGGTCTGAAACAAATATATTTCACGTTGTTTTTTTCCACCAGTGTGTGTGTGTGTTTGTGTACGCGCATGTGTGTGTTTGTGACTGCTTGTGTCTAGGCCTGCAGATGTGTTCACTGGTGTGTGTGTACGTCTTTATCAATGGGGCTTGTGCTTCTCTCATTTCCCACCTTAACCAGGCACAACTCTCTAGATGGAGCAGTGTGATGGTAGCGCTTCCAGAGCCATAGCTCCTCTCCTCCTCTCTCCCTCCCAGCCTTCCTCCACTTCCCAGCCTCCCTCCACCGCAGGCAGGCAGGCAGGCAAGACACTGATTGATAGACGCGGCGTGTCAGAGAGGAGAAGATAACTGTATCTATCGCAGCTCACTTAAAGGTCAGACACACGGAGTAATTGGAATATGCACAAGACAACTGGATGAGATAGAGTGGTGGGGATGGTACGTGAAGAGAAGGTGGTGTTGAAAGCGTAACTCCATAAGCAGGGAAACAGTTGACGGAGATGCATTGGCCCTCCACAGCTAGATGTAGTGGCCATTAACTTCAGTGATCTTTGGTGGAACCGGGCGTTCATTGAGATTGGGCCCCGGAGATCCATCACTCTGGCATCTCGGATGGGCCGGAGGCTCTTCCCATAGAGGCTAATGACAACACAGGACCCAGGTAATCGAACAGAAAACAACCACTTTCTGGCCACCTACAGTAGGTGAAGGTGTGCTGAGCGAATCAGTGCACAGTGTTGTCTTACTAATTCTTTCCTTGTTGTTTGTGCCGCCATTGTTGGTGAATTGGCTACAAACATGAGAAACAGCCTAGCCTAATACAACTGCTGTGTGCGCTCTATATTCCAGCCCATACACAGTACTAGCCTAGCTCCACACTCAGCCCAATGGCTATTGGGTTAGTCATGCAGTCATTAAGGTTAAGTCATTTACAGCTAAGGTCAGAGTTGCATTTAATCGACCCTGGAGGTAACACTTACCACACAACCTGAGCCCCAGCCAGGTCCAGACTCACTCTATTGACCTGCAGCATGAGAGCCTCCGAGGGGATGTGATCAACTGACTACAGCAAAGCACACTGGAGCTGATTATCCCCGTTGTCTAAAAGCTCAATTTCTGTGGAAGGGAAGAGTCAAGGTTTCAATCTACTTAATGCCAACGAAAGATGCTCTTGTCATTCATGGACAGTATATGATTCCTGGTTAAGTCCACTTTGGTTGATACCCAATGATAAGCAATAGGGGTGCGTCAAGGTGATTTGGTAATGATGGGTGTTAATGGGGGGGATTAAACCCGCAAACAAGCTCAAGGATAGTTAGTTAATAAAACATTCAGATATGGGCCGAGGCCTGTTTTTGGCATTGGTAATAATGAGTTGGATGTGGTGAAGCTTTACTCTCATATTTCATATTTTCATTTCAGTTCGATTTTGTTTACAGTCCTATTATGACTCAAGGTTTTTGGCAGTGTAGTGTGTGTGTGTGTGTGTGTGTGTGTGTGTGTGTGTGTGTGTGTGTGTGTGTGTGTGTGTGTTTATCATTTTAGGCATGTGTATTCTTATTGACATCCTGCACAAACACATCATCTTCCGCCGATGCCGTTGAAAGGTTCCCTGCACTCCTGTGCCGTAGTCAGAGCGCTCATAGCCTCCGGTCGTCCACTTTGGTGTGGGAGCCTCTTAGTAACTCCCCGTCATTAAAGACAGACACAAACAGAACACTGATGGAGGAAAACAACTTCATTCTGTCTTCCCCTAGCTCTCAGAAACACACACGTTTTAGCTACAATCCAAATGCTTTCCAAGCATTGCTGTTTCTACTGGCCGGCCCTGCTCTAAATGAACTGTAGATGCTTTTAATGCAACGTTTAATAGTAGGTATTCTTCCAACTGTGTGATGTTCAGCCATCTGGAACTGTGAAAAGGAGATGGATCATAATCACTTGAAGGGGGAATCAAGTGAATCAAGTGTGTGTCTGAACCATTAAGAAGTGGTAGGGTGCAGACAAACACAGGCATGCACATACGCACACACCCCAACACATATACTGTATACCAAGGGGGGGCAAAGTACAGCTTGCAAGACATAAAAAAATATATATATATTTAAAATGTCCCCCAATTTCTAGGTATCCAATTGGTAGTTACAGTCTTGTCCCATCGCAAAGGTCGAGAGCCGTGGTCGAGAGGCAAAGGTCGAGAGCCGTGCATCCTCCGAAACACGACCCAGCCAAGCCGCACTGAATCTTGAGACAATGCTTGCTTAACCCGGAAGCCATATGCACCAATGTGTCAGAGGAAACACCATACACCTGGTGACCGTGTCAGCGTGCGCTAGATGGGACAAGGAAACGCTGGGCCAATTGTGCGCCACCTCATGGGTCACGGCCAGCTGTGACACAGCCTGGGATTGAACCCCGGTCTGTAGTGAAGCTTCAAGCAATGGGATGGAGTGTCTTAGACCGCTGTGATTTTAATTGATTTTAACCAACAATTGGTCCCCCCAAAAATGCAGCCCTCCGTTGAATTTCAAAATCCCGATGTGGCCCTCAAGCCAAAAAGTTTGCCCACCCCTGCTGTGTACACACACACTAGGCATGCACGTACGCACGTACACTCACACATACACTCTCTCTCCACACACCTCCCTCAGGTGTAAGTGAAAGGCAGTCTCTTCTCTTTTTCATAGTAGATTGTGGTAGCTTTCAGTTGTTCAGCTGTAAAGGACTTCCCTAAGACGAGCAGATAAAAGAGCTGTCAATGGCCCGTGAGTCACCTTATCTAAACCCAGTGATATATACTGCAGTTGAAAGTGAAGGCTTTACTAGAACCACCAGAAGAGAAGCGGGATAAATAGAATTTCATAAGGGAAGAAACAGGGAAGAGATGCATCGAGACGATGTCAGGTGGTTCTCTGACTCGCTCCCAGCAGTGTGTTTTATGTGGTGTATAAGTTCACCTCACAGGTTGCTGGCAAACTGTAAACTATTATGCGCGCTCCATAGACACGGTTTCCTTGTATTTGCACAGAATATCCATGACAGCATCTGCAGGAGCTGGGAAGTGTATGAATGTTTGTGGTTGCAGTGAACGATGGCAGGCTCGCTTTGTTTGGTGTGTTATTGCTGGCACCGTTTCTCTCTCCGGCAGGGCGGATGGATAGAATAGAATACTCTCTCTCTCTCTCTCTCTCTCTCTCTCTCTCTCTCTCTCTCTCTCTCTCTCTCTCTCTCTCTCTCTCTCTCTCTCTCTCTCCCACTGATGGGCTGAGTAGACCCATGTTTTGTCTCTCTCCCGAGCTGGAAAAATAAGTGTGAGGTTGCACAATGGAGCAGGATTCCATATTTTCTACCCCCCTCCCTTCCCCTATAAGTGCACAGCTTCCTGGGGTAGCAATGACTGAATTCATCTTCCAATTCACTGGGGAGGGCTGAGCTATGCCGGCTCTGTTTACAGTGGCAGAAAGTTAATATAAATTTTCATCAGAGGGGGAAGTTTACACATATGATTCTATTTGTCCTTCGTTATTAGCACCTGAGTCTGGGGCTGGGGAAGCATAATTGTCTACAGACACAGGCCAAATAGATGCAAGGGGAAGGCAAATAAGCACACCCCAAAATCATTTCCATTGTTTGTGTGTTACAATCCCTCGCCCTGGGATTCTTAATCTAGAGGATCAATAAACAAGGAGAGAGAGGGAGGAGGAGAGAGAAAGAAGGGAAGAAAGAAAGAAAGAAGAAAGAAATTGAAGGAATTCTTACAGAGAGAATTACTGAGTGAGAGATAGAGGGGGGATAAAGATAGAGAGGGAGGGAGAGGAAGAAACAGACAGAACGAGAGAGAGAGAGAAACGGACGTAGAAAGAGAGAGACTTTTGCTCTGTTAGTAGTGAGTCGTGGCACCAGATGGAGGAAGCAGAGCAGAGCAGCACACAGAAGCCCATTGTTCTGCTGGTTAGCTCTCCTCTCCGTCCTGTGGCTGAAGCAGATTCTCGACGGACTGCTCCCTCGCTCTCTTGCTCCTTCCACCTTTGCAGACTCTGTTGATTTATTGACTCATACATAAAAATGCTCATTACTCCCACATCCTTACCCCACCTCTACTGCTCAGGTGTGTGTGTGTGTGTGTGTGTGTGTGTGTGTGTGTGTGTGTGTGTGTGTGTGTGTGTGTGTGTGTGTGTGTGTGTGTGTGTGTGTGTGCAGGTGTGTGTGTGCAGGTGTGTGTGTGCAGGTGTGTGTGTGCAGGTGTGTGTGTGCGCGTGCGTGCGTGTGTCCCTCTCTCCACAACAACCGTAGAAAAACACTATCCTCTGATTCCACAACAAGCAGTTATTTTCCCCCCAAGTATGAGACAATGGCATGATTTATTTGTGTGAACTCTCTCTCCCCTCCCTCCGATGCTGATCCACCAACTCACTGACTTTTGTTTACCTCTTGTTTGTTGGGCCTTAGTCAAGCTCTCCGCTCCATGCATCTGTGTCCTCCGACTCTGCTACAATTTGTTCCTGTAACTCCAGTCTGAAAGGTGTCGTTATTTTCCCGTAATGGTTTCTATTCTGAGGAGCCAGTCAAGCAGAGTGCAGGCGAATCCCCTTGTATTGTGTTGGGATGGGCTTTGTGGAGCTGGGGGTGATAAGGGAACCACTGCCAGGTATTGTTAAAGCCACTGGTGCATTACTGTGCTGGGTGACCTTTTATGAAAGGGATACAAATCTTTCTACTCCTGCTAGTAAGTCACTTCAGTTACGGGAATCAATACGAGGATATACCAGACAACCAGACAGAGGCTTTGGTCCTGTGTCAGACTAATTGGACGATTTTGTGTACAGAATATACAACACACTTTGTATGCAGATGTCATTCATGCGTCTGTTTTCCTGTTTGATCCAGTGAAAGACTTCAACAGGATTCCAATTCCGTCGTTACGACGGCACCAGGTCACACTTTGCTTGTTTTCATGAAAGTCCATCCACTTCTGCATTCATGAACTGTGTAGAATGTTTTTATCCCCCTCTTCATCCCGCCAGCCCCTCCAAGGAAGTCTTAGCCTCTGTTCTATCCTGAATCCACTTACATAACGCAATGTGGTGTCAATATTTTGCTGTGTAGTGTCAGGCCCTCCTATGCTATCTCCTGCAGCCGTACCGCCAGCAGGCCACAATCCAATCAGCCCCTGTTTGTTTGTTCAGCTTAAACTGTTTGTGCCTTGTTTTCCACGGCATGCGACTCCCCTCTCTCCCCTGGCTTGAAAAAGTGTTGCACTCGTCTTTTTTTGTCCTCCCCCTCTGTCTGTTGTCTAGCTGTGTTTCCCGGTAGCAGTGAAGGGAGGGTAAGTGGAGATAAGCCCAGGGTCTGGTGTCTAGTAGGACATGTCTGCTTGGAGATGTTCTGGATGACAGAGTCTTGTTGAACAGCAGCCCTCTGCTCTGCACAGAGGATGGGGACTACTGTTAACACACACACACACACACACACACACACACACACACAGTAAGGAAGTAGCATCATACAGGTATTCTACATTCTTTAATGACTAGAACATCCACCACCTGTGCAGTTCAGGAAGTGACATACCCAATCCAAATACAATGTCACGGTTCCTTTTGATATACCGTAATTCTGATTTCAGGGTGCATTTCATACAGTCACTAGTATACGTATTGGAATGAGTGGCATTCCTTCAGATGACTTATTTCTCCCTGGCCTAAGATAAAACACAGTCACCATAAGCAATCTGTAGATTTGTAATGGTGTGGCCAGTCATGACGAGCCGCTAATGTATTTCATGCTTGTTTAAGATGTTGGAATGCCCCCCTCACAAAGGTGCATTGTGATGTGTTCCTTATTACCTCTCTGCATTAAGTCTAAACACAGGCTGTGGACTGAGGGGGGGATATGGCTGACATATGTTTCTTTAGGCTGTCTCTCTCCTCTTTGCAGTGATCTCTGCACGCCTATTCATGTAGCAGGGGGGAGTGCCTGTGTAAACATTCTAGTTTCTCCCTCCGTTTCGCATAATAGTTGCCTGAATTCATTTCTCCTGACCTGGCTATCTGAAACCAATTACACCACATCCATTTGGGCCGAATCTTATTTTCCTAAGGATCAGTCGGTGGAGCCGTAGCCTTTTCTGTGTGTGTGTGTGTGTCTCAGTATGTGTGTGTGTGTCTCTGTGTGTGTGTGTGTGTGTTTATTTTTTTTGTCTTCTATCCCCAGCGATGGATATCAACATCAAATATGCCGCTCTGAGTGCCTTGTTATTTATGTTAGAGCCAGAGCTCTTTCGCAGGCCCCTTACAGCCGTCTCAAGAATGCGCGACATTGTTCTGTTTATACAGTGTGTGCATTAACAGACAGGAGATGTCATTTTCCGTGCATAGCAACCCAGGTTAAATAGGAGGACAGCTCTGTATGTTTTGTCTGTGCGCCGTCGCGAGTCTTCAGCAAAAACTTTTGATGACTTTTCTTGGCATGCCTGCTTTGTATAGTCAGGCGGAGAAGAGAAGAGGAGAGAGGAGAGGGGGGAGAGAGGAGAGGGGGGAGAGAGGAGAGGGGGGAGAGAGCTCTGTGCGTGTGGAGTTAGGCCAAGTCTATATGGATGGTGAAA
>NC_056443.1:9426037-9533537 GCF_018296145.1 Oncorhynchus tshawytscha | reverse complement strand
CACAGAATCATCTAGAATGTTGTTGTATGCTGTAGCGTTAAGATTTCACTATGCATTGGGGAAGATAGAGTTTTCCTGGCATCCGCCAAACCCAGGTTTGTCCGTCGGACAGCCAGACGGTGAAGCGTGATTCATCACTCCACTGCTCCAGAGTCCAATGGCGGCGAGCTTTACACCGCTCCAGCCAATGCTTGTTATTCCGTATGGTGATCTTAAGGCATGTGTGCAGCTGCTCGGCCATGGAAACCCATTCGGCCATAGACGCCCATGAAACTACCATACACAGGAGGGTTAAATGACTGTAAAACCCAGCACTCTGAATAGAAGCATGTCACAAACCAAACAATACCTCACAATGATGGGGTGCAAAGAACTGAACTAAATAGTGTGTGATAATGACATACAGGTGTGTGAACAGGTGATCAGAATTTGGGTGATTGGGATCTGGAGAGTGAGCTGCGTGCAGGGGATCCATGTGTTTGAGAGCGTGAGCTGGAAAGTGGTCTGGAAAGTGAGCTGTAATTCAAGGGATCTACATGTATGAGAGTGTGAGTTGGAAGCAGACGTTACACAATGGCAATTCTACACTCAAACCAATTATTTACCAATAGCTACAGCAGAAAGTAGATATTAGAGTATATTACAGCATCAGTGCCCTAAAAACTGTCTCTGTGAATGGGCCACTCTCTGTTAAATCTAATCTGCAGTAGACATCTTGCCCCAGGACCTTGATAACTTTGCTCCGATGGGTAGCATGACTGCTGATGTCTGACTGAAACTGCCCATCGTCCTCTCTCTAGCCCTTCTCTCTCTTCACTCTCTATTCCATCTCTCCCAACCCCCTGATTCCTTTTTCTCTACCTCTCCCTTCCTCTCAGAATCCTTCCTAAACTCATGAGGGAGATGATTGATCCACATGTTTTTATTAGTTCCCCTCGGGGCTGAGAAACATGCACAAATCTCACACACCATACCTGGGCTACAGCTTAACCAGACCGGAGGCATGTGAAACAGGGATGAAGTGTATTTCCAACCCAATTTCTTTTTTACATGAGATATCTACACCCCAAAAAAAAAATACTATCATGCCTCTTGATTAGAATTGCTCAACCAGTTCTCTGTGGGTATGCCACAGTGACATAATCATTTGGGCAACGGTTGGGTTATACCAGAGATGGTTGTTTATACACACAGTCACACATCATTCTCAACCCTGACAGGACTGCAATTTCTCACCAAATCTCTGCATATCTTGTCAAACCAGGAGAGACTTTATAAAATATATGTAAAACATTTTTTAAAACCTGGCAAGTCAACAAAGAACAGATTCTTATTTACAATGACGGCCTGACAAAAGAACAACGAACAACACAGACAGAAGACACTGGCAACAGCAACGAACAACACAGACAGAAGACACTGGCAACAGCAACGAACAACACAGAAGACACTGGCAACAGCAACGAACAACACAGACAGAAGATACTGGCAACAGCAACGAACAACACAGACAAAAGACACTGGCAACAGCAACAATACAACAGCAAACAAACAGTGGATGTGTGTGCGTGCAGGCATATGTGTGGTGTGTGTGCTTTTGAGAGTTCATATGACATATATCTATAAGGGCCCTCTGTCTCCAATCCTCTCCATAGGGTTCATGTCTCATGCACCTGTAGTGAGCTATAGAGCCAGGGCACGCTGTATCATTTTATTTATTTTTTTTAAGCTTGGCCCGAGACATCTTTAAATAATACATTTCTAACGGAGACAGTGGGAGTATTGTTCCACTTCCCAATCCAGCTTCACAGTCATGCAGGGGGGAAATCCCTGCTGTAATCGCAGCATAATAGATGTCTGATAAGAACAGAACACAGTGAAAACACGAGGCCATTCAGACTCCATCACAGTTAACACAACGCATGGAGAAAAAAAGGAACATTGTATTTTTCTACCCCGGGGTTAGGAAATAGTTTTCCATTAAAGGGATGCATGCTAGCAGATACCCATAGACTTCTAGGCATTGCGCTAACGCTAGTTAGCCTTGGCTCACGAAACTACCTCTAACTTCCTTCGTACTGGACACAGAGACATACAAATATATCCACGAGTTCATCTGACTCTGGGGAAGTAGATAAAGGGCATCATTGCCAAAATTCCAAAGTATCCCTTTAACACGAAGCCGCTGTACTGTACACGCTCATACATGTATTCTAAGCTTTGCATGTCCATGTTTAGTGCAACAGAGGCTACTTAGTGTCTATCAAATTGATGTATATGACTGTAGGCGGTTGTAGATTCGTCAGTCAGTTGAAGCAGAACTCTAGAGGGAGAGACCTAGATGGACGACTGTAGATTTCTCTAAACGCACAGCCCTCCATCATCGCCACCATCATCCCTGTATCACTTCCTCCCTCCATCTCTCCCTCCCTCTGCACTCCACAGAATCTCAGTCATCGCCCGTTAACTAATTGTCAGCATGTCAGAGGCGATTTCTCTCTCTGATAGCAGCTCCGTTGTTTCCCTAATGTTCATATTCTCAAGGCTCCCTCTCCCTAACACCAGGATAAATAGGCTCAGTATCAGGTCCAATCTGATATTGATGTCAGTTAATGTATCCGGTTGTGGTAGCAGCAGACTCTGATAGTTCTGATACGTGAGGAGCTCTTGCAGTGTATCACTCATGTTAAATTAAGACAACGGTCAGTAGACAGGACCGGAAATCTTTGGAGGCTCCCTTTCTGACAGTCTCGGAAAGCATAGGCCGGTCATGAGAGGAGAAATAAATGGACAATTGTTACGGTTTTCTAGTGGTGATGAAGGAGAGTCGGACCAAACTGCAGCGTGTCGATTGAGATTCATGTTTAATCAAATAAAGAAACACGAACACTACACAAAACAATAAACGTAATCAAAACCGAAACAGCCTATCTAGTGCAAACTAACCGAGAGTACACATAGGACACTAAGGACAATCACCCACGACAAACTCAAAGAATATGGCTGCCTAAATATGGTTCCCAATCAGAGACAACGATAAGCACCTGCCTCTGATTGAGAACCATTCCAGACAGCCATAGACTTTGCTAGATAACCCACTAAGCTACAATCCCAATACCACCACCAAAACCCCAAGACAAACACACCACAATTACAAAAACCCCATGCCACACCCTGGCCTGACCAAATACATAAAGATAAACACAAAATACTTTGACCAGGGCGTGACAGAACCCCCCTAAGGTGCGGACTCCCGAACGCACAACCTAAACCTGTAGGGGAGGGTCTGGGTGGGCATCTGTCCGCGGTGGCGGCTCTGGTGCTGGACGTGGACCCCACTCCATAATTGTCTTAGTCCACCTCCTTAGTGTCCCTTGAGTGGCGACCCTCGCCGCTAACCTTGGCCTAGGAAACCTAACAACGGGCCCCACTGGACTGAGGTAGCTCGGGACCGAGGGGAAGCTCGGGACCGAGGGGAAGCTCAGGAGTGAGAGGAAGCTCAGGAGTGAGAGGAAGCTCAGGAGTGAGAGGAAGCTCAGGCAGGTTGATGGATCTACCAGATCCTGGCTGGCTGGTGGTTCCGGCAGATCCTGGCTGACTGGCACTTCTGGCGGATCCTGGCTGACTGGTGGATCCTGGCAGACTGGCGGATCCTGGCTGACTGGTGGATCCTGGCTGACTGGCGGATCCTGGCAGACTGGCCGATCCTGGCTGAATGGCGGATCTAACTGATCCTGGCAGACTGGCGGATCCTGGCTGACTGGCAGATCCTGGCCGACTGGCAGTTCTGGCGGATCCTGGCTGACTGGTGGATCCTGGCAGACTGGCAGATCCTGGCTGAATGGCGGATCTAACTGATCCTGGCAGACTGGCGGATCCTGGCAGACTGGCGGATCCTGGCCGACTGGCAGTTCTGGCGGATCCTGGCTGACTGGTGGATCCTGGCAGACTGGCGGATCCTGGCAGACTGGCGGATCCTGGCTGACTGGCGGATCCTGGCAGACTGGCGGATCCTGGCTGACTGGTGGATCCTGGCAGACTGGTGGATCCTGGCTGACTGGCGGATCCTGGCAGACTGGCGGATCCTGGCAGACTGGCGGATCCTGGCTGAATGGCGGATCTTGGCCGACTGGCGGATCTTGGTCGACTGGCGGATCCTGGTTGACTGGCAGTTCTGGCAGAGTCTGGTTGACTGGCAGATCTGGAAGAGTCTGGTTGACTGGCAGATCTGGAAGAGTCTGGTTGACTGGCAGATCTGGAAGAGTCTGGCTGACTGGCAGATCTGGAAGAGTCTGGTTGACTGGCAGATCTGGAAGAGTCTGGTTGACTGGCAGATCTGGAAGAGTCTGGTTGACTGGCAGATCTGGAAGAGTCTGGTTGACTGGCAGATCTGGAAGAGTCTGGCTGACTGGCAGATCTGGAAGAGTCTGGCTGACTGGCAGATCTGGCTGACTGGCAGATCTGGAAGAGTCTGGCTGACTGGCAGATCTGGAAGAGTCTGGCTGACTGGCAGATCTGGCGGCGCTGGGCAGCCTGGCGGCGCTGGGCAGACTGGCGGCGCTGGGCAGACTGGCGGCGCTGGGCAGACTGGCGACGCTGGGCAGACTGGCGACGCTGGGCAGACTGGCGATGCTGGGCAGACTGGCGGCGCTGGGCAGACTGGTGGCGCTGGGCAGACTGGCGACGCTGGGCAGACTGGCGATGCTGGGCAGACTGACGGCGCTGGGCAGACTGGTGACGCTGGGCAGACTGGGGGCACTGGCGGCGCTGGGCAGACTGGCGGCACTAGCTGCTCCATATAGGCTGACAGCTCTGGCGGCTTCTTACAGACTGACAGCTCTGGCGGCTCCGTGCTGACTGGCTGCTCCTTGCAGCCTGGCAGCTCCTTGCAGACTGACAGCTTCTTGCAGACTGACAGCTCCGTGCAGACTGACATCTCTGGTTGCTTCATGCAGACTGACAGCTCTGGCTGCTCCATGTAGGCTGACAGCTCTGGCGGCTTCTTACAGACTGACAGCTCTGGCGGCTCCGTGCAGACTGGCATATCCTTACAGACTGGCAGCTCCTTGCAGACTGGCAGCTCTGGCTGCTCCATGCAGACTGACAGCTCTGGCTGCTCCTTGCAGACTGGCTGCTCCATGCAGACTGACAGCTCTGGCTGCTCCATGCAGACTGACAGCTCTGGCTGCTCCATGCAGACTGACAGCTCTGGCTGCTCCATGCAGACTGACAGCTCTGGCTGCTCCATGCAGACTGACAGCTCTGGCTGCTCCATGCAGACTGACAGCTCTGGCTGCTCCATGTAGACTGACAGCTCTGGCTGCTCCATGTAGACTGACAGCTCTGGCTGCTCCATGCGGACTGGCAGCTCTGGCTGCGCTGAACAGGCGGGAGACTCCGGCAGCGCAGGAGAGGAGAAAGGCTCTGGCTGCGCTAAACAGGCGGGAGGCTCCGGCAGCGCAGGAGAGGAGAAAAGCGCTGGCTGCGCTGAACAGGCGAGGCACACTGAAGGCCTGGTGCGGGGAGCTGCTACCGGAGGACTGGAGTGTGGAGGTGGCACAGGATGGGCTAGACCGTGAAGGCGTACTGGAGATCTTGAGAGCAGTGTTGGCACAGGACGTGCAAGGCTAGGGATGTGCACAGGAGGCCTGGTGCGTGAGGCTGGCACCAACTTCACCAGCCGACTAACACGCACCTCAGGACGAGTATGGAGCGCTAACCCAGGTGCCATCAAATCCCCAACACGTTCCGTCGGGCGAATTCCATGCAAAAAGCACCAACACAGCAACTCCCTCATTTCTCTCTCCTCCAATTTCCCCATTAACTCCTTCACAGTCTCTGTTTCGCTCACCTCCAACACCGGCTCTGGTTCTGGTCTCCTCCTTGGCTCCTCACGATAAACAGGGAGAGTTGGCTCAGGTCTGACTCCTGACTCTGCCACACTCTCCCTGAGCCCCCCCCCAATAAATTTTTGGGGCTGATTCTCAGGCTTCCATCCGCTACGCCGTGCTGCCTCCTCATATCTGCGCCTCTCAGCTTTCGCCGCCTCCAGTTCTTCCTTGGGGCGGCGATATTCTCCAGGCTGAGCCCAGGGTCCTTTACCGTCCAGTTCTTCCTCCCATGTCCATTTCTCCAGGTGGTGCAGCCTCTCCCACTGCAGCTGCTGCTGCTCCTGCTGCTGCTGCCTGTTAACACGCTGCTTGGTCCGTTGGTGGTGGGTGATTCTGTTACGGTTTTCTAGTGGTGATGAAGGAGAGTCGGACCAAACTGCAGCGTGTCGATTGAGATTCATGTTTAATCAAATAAAGAAACACGAACACTACACAAAACAATAAACGTAATCAAAACCGAAACAGCCTATCTAGTGCAAACTAACCGAGAGTACACATAGGACACTAAGGACAATCACCCACGACAAACTCAAAGAATATGGCTGCCTAAATATGGTTCCCAATCAGAGACAACGATAAGCACCTGCCTCTGATTGAGAACCATTCCAGACAGCCATAGACTTTGCTAGATAACCCACTAAGCTACAATCCCAATACCACCACCAAAACCCCAAGACAAACACACCACAATTACAAAAACCCCATGCCACACCCTGGCCTGACCAAATACATAAAGATAAACACAAAATAATTTGACCAGGGCGTGACAACAATATGTTTTTGATTTCTGCTTCAAAGTGACAGTTCTGACTCAGAGGGGTCAAATCAAATCAAATTGTATTTGTCACATGGGCCGAATACAACAGGTGTAGACTTTACCGTGAAATGCTTATTTACAAGCCCTTAACCAACAATGCAGTTCAAGAGTTAATAAAATATTTTCTAAATAAACTAACGTTTAAAAAAATAATTGAAAAAGTGACACAATAAATCAACATAACAACAACGAGGGAACCCATGCCAAATCTTTTCAGTCTCCTGAGGGGGAAAAGGTGTTGTCGTGCCCTCTTCACAACTGACATGGCGTGTTTGGACCAGGATCGTTTGTTAGTGATGCGGACACCAATGAATTTAAAACTCTCGACCCGCTCCACTTCAGTCCCGTCGATGTTAATGGGGGCCTGTTTGGCTCTCCTTTTCCTGTAGTCCACGATCAGCTCCTTTGTCTTGCACACATTGCCAGTTCTCTGACCTCCTCCCTATAGGCTGTCTCGTCGTTGTCTGTGATCAGGCCTACCACTGTTGTGTCGTCAGCAAACTTAATGATGGTGTTGGAGTCGTGTGTGGCCACGCAGTCGTGGGTGAACAGGGAGTACAGGAGGGGACTAAGCACGCACCCCTGAGGGGCCCCAGTGTTGAGGATCAGCGTGGCAGATGTGTTGTTGCCCACCCTTACCACCTGGGGGCAGCCCGTCAGGAAGTCCAGGATTCAGTTGCAGAGGGAGGTGTTAAGTCCCAGTGTCCTTAGCTTAGTGATGAGCTTTGTGGGCACTATGGTGTTGAATGCTGAGCTGTAGTCAATGAACAGCATTCTCAAATACATAGGTGCTGCTTTTGTCCAGGTGGGAAAGGGCAGTGTGGAGTGTGATTGAGATTGTTCCATCTGTGGATCTCTTGGGGGGGTATGCAAATTGGAGTGGGTTTTGCAGTTCTGGCATGATGGTGTTGATGTGAGCCATGACCAGCCTTTCAACGCACTTCATGGCTACTGACGTGAGTGCTACGGGGCAGTGATCATTTAAGCAGGTTACCTTCGCTTTCTTGGGCACAGGGACCATGGTGGTATGTTTGAAACATGTAGGTATTACTGACTCGGTCAGGGAGAGGTTGAAAATGTCAATGAAGACACTTGCCAGTTGGTCCGCGCATGCTTTGAGTACACATCTTGGTAATCTGTCTGGCCCCGCAGCTTTGGGAATGTTGACCTGTTTAAAGGTCTTGCTCACATTGGCTACGGAGAGCGTGATCACACAGTCATGCCATCATCGTTGGCAGGATGAGATCACTTCTCGTCGTGTTCCCCCTGCCTTCTCTGGAAGAGAAGAACTTGCGGTCAGGGACTTTGCACAGGAACTTAGGGAAACTCCATGCTGTGACAAGTTTCTGTTCTTCATATCACGACTTCCCATTTATGTCACAAACATGGTTAAATAAACACAATCAACTTTTCTCACTGAAGTGAGACCGGTAAAAGAGAAGGAATAGGTGGTGATATAAGTGATTCGACCCAGACACCTCTAAGGTGTAGTCTGATGTTGTTTTCTGGACACAAAAGGTTACAGACTGTGGGTTGCCTGGCGCTGTGAGTTGCCTAGCAACCCCTTTAGCCATATAGAACGACTCTGGTTCTGATGAGGTCTATTATTAACCACAATGATCTGTGTAAGAGAGTAGGAAATTCATACTAGTTCCCTTTTCAAAATTCATAGTAACACAATGCTTTGAATCCTTCATTATTATTGGGAACATGATAAGCTCATGTCTTTATCACTATCACTCACACAAATTGCTTATCATTGACATCCTGAATCATGTTTCTATTGAGCAGTTAAATGGTGGTCTGTCTCTATCCTAAGCTACAATCCCTTGACACTTTGAGGCATCACTAACACTGTATGTGTTTACATGATTTGGCGGATTATTTTTCTGTTTATCAGCCCCATCTGTGTGCTGTGTGTGATCTGATACCATCATCACTCATAGAGAATGGCTCTGGTGAACCTGCAGAGATGCTTATTCCTTCAGAGAGCTTACACCTAGCCTGGGACAAACACCAGTCTCCCAACATCCTGCAAACTACTAACTATGCCAGGGATCATCTACTAGATTCAACAGCTGGTCAATTTCTTTCTTGACTGGGTGGTCAGAGGGCCAAAACCTAAAATAAACAAATAATTTGCAAACACATATAATATTTGACTAAAACATAATAATTTCAAACCTTGCTTACATTTGTAGACAATCCCATATTTCTCCCTATTATTCATGGGAATACTTTGGAACAGACTACACTATATATACAAAAGTATGTGGACACCCCTCAAATTAGTGGATTCTGCTATTTCAGCCACACCAGTTACTGACAGGTGTGTAAAATCGAGCACACGGCCATGCAATCTCCATAGACAAGCATTGACAGTAGAATGGCCTTACTGAAGAGGCCAGTGACTTTCAACGTGGCACCGTCACAGGATGCCACCTTTCCAACAAGTCAGTTCGTCAAATTTCTGCCCTGCTAGAGCTGCCCCGGTCAACTGTAAGTCCTGTTATTGTGAAGTGGAAATGTCTTGGAGCAACAACAGTGGCTCAGCCGCAAAGTGGTAGGCCACACAAGCTCACAGAACGGGACCGACGAGTACTGAAAATCGTCTGTCCTCGGTTACCACACTCACTACCGAGTTCCAAACTGCCTCTGGAAGCAACGTTAGCACAATAACAAATCACAAATCTTCATTGTAAAGGGTTTTAACACTGTTTTCCATGCTTGTTCAATGAACCATAAACAATTAATGAACATGCACCTGTGGAACGGTCGTTAAGACACTAACGGCTTACAGACGGTAGGCAATTAAGGTCACAGTTACTTAGGACACTAAAGAGGCCTTTCTACTGACTCTGAAGAACACCAAAAGAAAGGTGCCCAGGGTCCCTGCTCATCTGCGTGAATGTGCCTTAGGCATGCTGCAAGGAGGCATGAGGACTGCAGATGTGGCCAGGGAAATAAATTGCAATGTCCGTACTGTGAGACACCTAAGACAGCGCTACAGCGAGACAGGACGGACAGCTGATCGTCCTCGCAGTGGCAGACCACGTGTAACAACACCTGCACAGGATCGGTACATCCGAACATCACACCTGCGGGACAGGTACAGGATGGCAACAACAACTGCCTGAGTTACACCAGGAACTCACAATCCCTCCATCATTGCTCAGACTGTCCGCAATAGGATGAGAGAGGATGGACTGAGGGCTTACAGGCCTGTTGTAAGGCAGGTCCTCACCAGACATCACCGGCAACAATGTCGCCTATGGGCACAAACCCACCGTCGCTGGACCAGACAGGACGGGCAAAAATGCTCTTCTCTGACGAGTTGCGGTTTTGTCTCACCAGGGGTGATGGTCGGATTCGCGTTTATCGTTGAAGGAATGAGCGTTACACCGAGGCCTGTACTCTGGAGCAGGATCGATTTGGAGGTGGAGGGTCCATCATGGTCTGGGGCGGTGTGTCACAGCATCATCGGACTGAGCTTGTTGTCATTGCAGGAAATCTCAATGCTGTGCGTTACAGGAAAGACATCCTCCACCCTCATGTGGTACGTACCCTTCCTGCAGGCTCATCCTGACATGACCCTCCAGCATGACAATGCCACCAGCCATACTGCTCGTTCTGTGCGTGATTTCCTGCAAGATAGGAATGTTAGTGTTCTGCCATGGCCAGCGAAGAGCCTAGATCTCAAACCCATTGACCACGTCTTGGACCTGCTGGATTGGAGGGTGAGGACTAGGGCCATTCCCCCCCCAGAAATGTCCAGGAAATTGCAGGTGCCTTGGTGGAAGAGTGGGGTAACATCTCACAGCAAGAACTGGCAAATCTGGTGCAGTCCAGGAGGAGGAGATGCACCACAGTACTTCATCTGTTACAGAGCACATTTGTGTGTTTTTCATCAACCACATGTAGGACAGGCTCTAAAGCATCTTCACAAATACTCTTCAGGAGGTCAAAAGAGGGCTGCTTATAGGAGACAATTGCTTTGCATGTCTCTCATGTACTAGACAGAACTGTCAAATAAATGTTTTACCTGAATAATTTCACCTCCACTCGGCAGCACACATGAAAAGGTTAATGAATCGAGAGTGAAGTCTCTCGGCCTGTAGACAGTGTATTGAAGAGCGATGGAGAGAGGATAGGTCAGAGTAAAGGCAATGTAAGGAACGGGTTGTTAGTCTACTCTACTGTTACGAAATGCCACTTCTAATCAATCATCCAATCCATTTTGCCTCTCCGTCATTGTGTTACGGTGAACATACTGAATTAATAATCAATTAAATGAGCTTTCATGATATGTCTCCTGCCTGCCGTATGTAGCCTATCTGAAAGTGAAGCAGATGATTTAGAGGCCATATCATCCCTTCTGTTTACTGTAAAGTTGGAGCTATTGCGTATGTGCAATACACAAAAGGTACAACAGAACAGAGCGGTCCAGGACAAAACAAGGGTGACAACAACCGATCAGGTGCTTTGAAACATCCACCTCTTCTATGATTCTGATAGTAAATATTCCATTGATCCAAATGCTAAAACACGACCCCCCCAGTATATTGCTCCAGGGCCTGTGATATGAATTATTAAATACAGTAGCGTTTGCATATTTAATGAATATTCAGACCTTTTTTACTCTCTCGCCGTCCGTCCCACCCACTGTCACCATCTATATTCATGTGGCATGGAGGTGGGAGGTTGGTGAGGCTGGCATCCGTTGACAGGAGGACGTGACTGGCACACTGATACCTTGACTGGCAAACTAAGACCACTGTTCTGTCCTGGCCCTCCACACTGCCTTACCGGCAGGTGATCACACACAGGGCCTGGCCAGGTAAGAGAAGACAGACATCGGGTACTGGGGAGAGAGGGATGTAGGAAATGAGAGCAAGAGAAAGTAGCAGCTATCATGTGCAACTTTGTTGTGGGAAAAGTTGTTGGAACAAAGCAATAAAGCTGATTTTAAAAAAAAGAATCTATTCTACGGTAAAATGGTCAAAACATCCCTGAAGCAGAAGTTCATAATTGTACACAACTGTCAAGAAAATGCATTCTATGAGCCCCCCTGATTTGTGCTGTTCTATTTTGGTAATGTAGCAGACGCTCTTATACAGAGCAATTAGGGTTAAGCACCTTGCTCATTGACAGATTTTCCTCTTAATCAGCTTGGGGATTCAAAACAAGCAACCTTTCAGTTACTGGCCCAACGCTCTTGACCGCGATGCTACCTGCCTGCATGTATTCAATGCTCTTCGGCTTGCTTTGCGTGCCCCAAGTCCATTGCATGTCTCTAAAGCACAGCACACAGCGCAATATTCAACACAGTTCACTGCTTCAATAAATTATGAATCAAATTCAGGTCCCTTGGAATTTAAATTGCAGGTGCATCTTGGATGAGTGTGATTTGAAATATTGGAGCAAGTCTCCCCCCTAGTGTTAAAAGCTCCTTTAAATCGTGTGCGAATTAAACAGTAGATCAAATCAAATGTTATTTGTCAGAAATTCGCCAAATACAAACGCTTCCTTACAAGCCTCTTCCCAACAATGCAGAGTTATAAAGTAAGCAAAGATTAGCAAACAAATAACAACCAGAAATAGTAACTCAGTTAAATAACAATAACGAGGGACAATATACAAGGAGTACCGGTACCAAGTCAATGTGCAGGGGTACGAGGCATTTGAGGTAATTGAGGTAATAAGTACATGTAGGTAGGGGTAAAAGTGACTAGGGAAACAGGATCGACAATAAACAAGAGTAGCAGCAGCGTATGTGAAGAGTGTGAAAGGACGTCAACGTGTGTGTGTGTTTTGTGTGTGTGATCGTATGCAGTGTGTGTGCCCGTGTGTGTATATGTTGGAGTGTCAGTGTAGCATGTGTGAGTGTGTGGGTGTGTGGGTAGAGCCCAGTGAACGTGCATTGACCCAGAGAAAGAATGTCAGTGCAAATAAAACAAAAAGTCACACACACACACACACACACACACACACACACACACACACACACACACACACACACACACACACACACACACACACACACACACACAACACATCAATGTAATGCATATTAATACATGTTGTCATCACTACTGCTAAGTGCCTTATTTCAACTAGAGTAATTCAGCTACAGTTGAAGTCGGAAGTTTACATACACTTAGGTTGGAGTCATTAAAACTCATTTTTCAACCACTCCACAAATTTCTTGTTAACAAACTATAGTTTTGGCAAGACGGTTAGGACATCTACTTTGTGCATGCCACAAGTAATTTTTCCAACAATTGTTTACAGACAGATTATTTCACATATAATTCACTGTATCACAATTCTAGTGGGTCAGAAGTTTACATACACTAAGTTGGCTGTGCCTTTAAACAGCTTGGAAAATTCCAGAAAAGGGTGTCATGGCTTTAGAAGCTTCTGATAGGCTTATTTACATAATTTGAGTCAATTGGAGGTGTACCTGTGGATGTATTTCAAGGCCGACCTTCAAATGCAGTGCCTCTTTGCTTGACATCATGGGAAAATCAAAAGAAATCAGCCAAGACCTCAGAATACAAATTGTAGACCTCCACCAGTCTGGTTCATCCTGGGGAGCAAATTCCAAATGCCTGAATGTCCCACGTTCATCTGTACAAACAATAGTACGCAAGTATAAACACCATGGGACAACGCAGCCGTCATACCGCTCAGGAAGGAGACGCGTTTTGTCTCCTAGAGATGAACATACTTTGGTGCGAAAAGTGCAAATCCATCCCAGAACAACAGCAAAGGACCTTGTGAAGATGCTGGATGAAACAGGTTCAAAAGTATCTATATTCACAGTAGAACTGCGAGTCCTATATTGACATGACCTGAAAGGCCGCTCAGCAAGGAAGAAGCCACTGCTCCAAAACTGCCATAAAAAAGCAAGACAGCAGTTTGCAACTGCACATGGGGACAAAGATTGTACTTTTTGGAGAAATTTCCTCTGGTCTGATGAAACAAAAATATAACTGTTTGGCAATAATGACCATTGTTATGTTTGGAGGAAAAAGGGGGAGGCTTGCAAGCCGAAGAACACCATCCCAACCATGAAGCACGGGGGTGGCAGAGACATGTTGTGGGGGTGCTTTGCTGCAGGAGGAACTGGTGCACTTCACAAAATAGATGGCATCATGAGGGAGGGAAATTATGTGGATATATTGAAGCAGCATCTCAAGACATCAGTCAGGAAGTTAAAGCTTGGTCGCAAATGGGCCTTCCAAATGAACAATGACCCCAAGAATACTTACAAAGTTGTGGCAAAATGGCTTAAGGACAACAAAGTCAAGGTATTGGAGTGGCCATCACAAATCCCTGACCTCAATCCTATAGAAAATGTGTGGGAAGAACTGAAAAAGCATGTGCGAGCAAGGAGGCCTACAAACCTAACTCAGGTACTGTCAGGAGGAATGGGCCAAAATTCACCCAACTTATTGTGGGAAGCTTGTGGAAGGCTACCAGAAATGTTTGACCCAAGTTAATCAATTTAAAGGCTATGCTACCAAATACTAATTGAGTGTATGTAAACTTGACACACTGGGAATGTGATGAAAGAAAGAGAATATGAAATAAATTATTCTCCCTGTTATTATTATATTTCACATTCTTAAAATAAAGTGGTGATCCTAACTGACCTAAGACAGGGAATTTTTACTCTGATTAAATGTCAGGAATTGTGAAAAACTGCATTTGTCTAAGGTGTATGTAAACTTCCGACTTCAACTGTATTTGTCTGCTATCACCCTCACCTTTTCTGTCCTTGTCTCCAGGGGCTGTTTGTCCCTGTGAGCTCCCATTTCCTGGGTGTCATCAATCACAGTACAACTCTGTATGGAGGTCAAGTACACCAGAGACCGACCTCACCTCCATCACACTACAACCCTTGGAGGGACAGTAATAACCAAATCAGGGCCTGCACAAAGCCTCTCTGTCCATTGGGTGCTAGGAAGAATCTATCATTCATTCAAATAACGTATATAGGTCACACATAGACTCGACATTCCCATAGATAGAATATGCATTACTGTAAGTGGGGTGGACATGATATCTATAGTTATCATGCCATCTAATGGTACATTTGAGTATGACTGCTGGGTCATGTTTTTACTCCCATTCCACTCCAATCCAGTAGGTGGCAGGATTGCACAAACCTAATAAACCTTTGCTGTCATCTAGTGGACATATTGCTCTATTGCCCTCAGCTATGTTTTGACTATTGTGGTCCATGTTTGCTGTGTTCTATTGTACTATGAAATAGATGACTCTCTTATTCGTAGCACTTTGCCCAGTCATATTCAAGATACCTTTCTAGGGGTTCTTATGCTTCGAGCCTTGATTTGCATTTTTGATAACATATCTACATAGCACAGCTTAATAGGTGTAGTGGAATGATTTATGTAACCCCTCCCTCTTCAAATCAGGGTTGATTGGAAACAGCTGTTCAAAAGAGGACACTGTATTATCATTTATTTGTATTCCCTGATGAAGGCCATGCAGCGGAAACAGCTGTTCAAAAGAGGACACTGTATTATCATTTATTTGTATTCCCTGATGAAGGCCATGCAGCGGAAACAGCTGTTCAAAAGAGGACATTGTATTATCATTTATTTGTACTCCCTGATGAAGGCCATGCAGCGGAAACAGCTGTTCAAAAGAGGACATTGTATTATCATTTATTTGTACTCCCTGATGAAGGCCATGCAGCGGAAACAGCTGTTCAAAAGAGGACACTGTATTATCATTTATTTGTACTCCCTGATGAAGGCCATGCAGCGGAAACAGCTGTTCAAAAGAGGACACTGTATTATCATTTATTTGTACTCCCTGATGAAGGCCATGCAGTACTCCCTGGAAACAGCTGTTCAAAAGAGGACACTGTATTATCATTTATTTGTACTCCCTGATGAAGGCCATGCAGCGGAAACAGCTGTTCAAAAGAGGACACTGTATTATCATTTATTTGTACTCCCTGATGAAGGCCATGCAGAAACAGCTGTTCAAAAGAGGACACTGTATTATCATTTATTTGTACTCCCTGATGAAGGCCATGCAGCGGAAACAGCTGTTCAAAAGAGGACATTGTATTATAATTTATTTGTATTCCCTGATGAAGGCCATGCAGCGGAAACAGCTGTTCAAAAGAGGACATTGTATTATCATTTATTTGTATTCCCTGATGAAGGCCATGCAGCGGAAACAGCTGTTCAAAAGAGGACATTGTATTATCATTTATTTGTATTCCCTGATGAAGGCCATGCAGCGGAAACAGCTGTTCAAAAGAGGACATTGTATTATCATTTATTTGTATTCCCTGATGAAGGCCATGCAGCGGAAACAGCTGTTCAAAAGAGGACACTGTATTATCATTTATTTGTACTCCCTGATGAAGGCCATGCAGCGGAAACAGCTGTTCAAAAGAGGACACTGTATTATCATTTATTTGTATTCCCTGATGAAGGCCATGCAGCGGAAACAGCTGTTCAAAAGAGGACACTGTATTATCATTTATTTGTACTCCCTGATGAAGGCCATGCAGCGGAAACAGCTGTTCAAAAGAGGACACTGTATTATCATTTATTTGTACTCCCTGATGAAGGCCATGCAGCGGAAACAGCTGTTCAAAAGAGGACACTGTATTATCATTTATTTGTACTCCCTGATGAAGGCCATGCAGCGGAAACAGCTGTTCAAAAGAGGACATTGTATTATCATTTATTTGTACTCCCTGATGAAGGCCATGCAGCAGCTGTTCAAAAGAGGACATTGTATTATCATTTATTTGTACTCTGTTGAAGGCAAAAACAGCTGTTCAAAAGAGGACACTGTATTATCATTTATTTGTACTTCCCTGATGAAGGCCATGCAGCGGAAACAGCTGTTCAAAAGAGGACACTGTATTATCATTTATTTGTACTCCCTGATGAAGGCCATGCAGCGGAAACAGCTGTTCAAAAGAGGACACTGTATTATCATTTATTTGTACTCCCTGATGAAGGCCATGCAGCGGAAACAGCTGTTCAAAAGAGGACACTGTATTATCATTTATTTGTACTCCCTGATGAAGGCCATGCAGCGGAAACAGCTGTTCAAAAGAGGACATTGTATTATCATTTATTTGTACTCCCTGATGAAGGCCATGCAGCGGAAACAGCTGTTCAAAAGAGGACACTGTATTATCATTTATTTGTACCCTGATGAAGGCCATGCAGCGGAAACAGCTGTTCAAAAGAGGACACTGTATTATCATTTATTTGTACTCCCTGATGAAGGCCATGCAGCGGAAACAGCTGTTCAAAAGAGGACACTGTATTATCATTTATTTGTATTCCCTGATGAAGGCCATGCAGCGGAAACAGCTGTTCAAAAGAGGACATTGTATTATCATTTATTTGTATTCCCTGATGAAGGCCATGCAGCGGAAACAGCTGTTCAAAAGAGGACATTGTATTATCATTTATTTGTACTCCCTGATGAAGGCCATGCAGCGGAAACAGCTGTTCAAAAGAGGACATTGTATTATCATTTATTTGTACTCCCTGATGAAGGCCATGCAGCGGAAACAGCTGTTCAAAAGAGGACATTGTATTATCATTTATTTGTACTCCCTGATGAAGGCCATGCAGCGGAAACAGCTGTTCAAAAGAGGACACTGTATTATCATTTATTTGTACTCCCTGATGAAGGCCATGCAGCGGAAACAGCTGTTCAAAAGAGGACACTGTATTATAATTTATTTGTATTCCCTGATGAAGGCCATGCAGCGGAAACAGCTGTTCAAAAGAGGACACTGTATTATCATTTATTTGTATTCCCTGATGAAGGCCATGCAGCGGAAACAGCTGTTCAAAAGAGGACACTGTATTATCATTTATTTGTATTCCCTGATGAAGGCCATGCAGCGGAAACAGCTGTTCAAAAGAGGACACTGTATTATCATTTATTTGTATTCCCTGATGAAGGCCATGCAGCGGAAACAGCTGTTCAAAAGAGGACATTGTATTATCATTTATTTGTATTCCCTGATGAAGGCCATGCAGCGGAAACAGCTGTTCAAAAGAGGACACTGTATTATCATTTATTTGTATTCCCTGATGAAGGCCATGCAGCGGAAACAGCTGTTCAAAAGAGGACACTGTATTATCATTTATTTGTATTCCCTGATGAAGGCCATGCAGCGGAAACAGCTGTTCAAAAGAGGACACTGTATTATCATTTATTTGTACTCCCTGATGAAGGCCATGCAGCGGAAACAGCTGTTCAAAAGAGGACATTGTATTATCATTTATTTGTATTCCCTGATGAAGGCCATGCAGCGGAAACAGCTGTTCAAAAGAGGACACTGTATTATCATTTATTTGTATTCCCTGATGAAGGCCATGCAGCGGAAACAGCTGTTCAAAAGAGGACACTGTATTATCATTTATTTGTATTCCCTGATGAAGGCCATGCAGCGGAAACAGCTGTTCAAAAGAGGACACTGTATTATCATTTATTTGTACTCCCTGATGAAGGCCATGCAGCGGAAACAGCTGTTCAAAAGAGGACACTGTATTATCATTTATTTGTACTCCCTGATGAAGGCCATGCAGCGGAAACAGCTGTTCAAAAGAGGACATTGTATTATCATTTATTTGTACTCCCTGATGAAGGCCATGCAGCGGAAACAGCTGTTCAAAAGAGGACATTGTATTATCATTTATTTGTACTCCCTGATGAAGGCCATGCAGCGGAAACAGCTGTTCAAAAGAGGACATTGTATTATCATTTATTTGTATTCCCTGATGAAGGCCATGCAGCGGAAACAGCTGTTCAAAAGAGGACATTGTATTATCATTTATTTGTACTCCCTGATGAAGGCCATGCAGCGGAAACAGCTGTTCAAAAGAGGACACTGTATTATCATTTATTTGTACTCCCTGATGAAGGCCATGCAGCGGAAACAGCTGTTCAAAAGAGGACATTGTATTATCATTTATTTGTATTCCCTGATGAAGGCCATGCAGCGGAAACAGCTGTTCAAAAGAGGACACTGTATTATCATTTATTTGTATTCCCTGATGAAGGCCATGCAGCGGAAACGCATCAGATTTTTTTCTTTGTTTCTATTGAACACGCCATACAAATAAAGGCATTTTAATTAATTATATGAAGAAGTGCCTTGGTCCTCCTTTCTTCTTCAAAACCCTACAAACAGTTGATTAAAACAAACACAACCATGACACTGCAACAATATGTTTCAATGAAAACTTTAATCTTCTTCTAAAATTATATGATTATTCAGATGTGACAATTGTACACCCCGGCGTGCTTTATATGCCTCTCAAAAGTCATTTTATTTCCCAAAATAACTTGCAGAACATTTAACAGTTGAACAACAGTGATTTTGGATGAAAACCTTTTAAGTCCCCGTTGGAAGATATCTGTGGGAGAAGAGTGTTTTTGGTTTGAGGTCCGATTATTTCAGAAAGTCCTTGTAACATCTGCAACATCTTTGTTACTGTAACACTGAAAGACTCAATATGGCACTAACCAATCCCTGTGGGGGGAAAATGGGGATTGAGGGAAATCAGTGTAAACTCAGAAGAAGCTAAAGAAATCTAGAAGTAGTAGTACCCAGTATGACCAGCAGCTATTGTTCTCCATGTCTGTACCGGCCTTATCAATGCCCTGTAGTACTGGGTATTACTGGGTTATAAAGAGGGTAAAGGTCAGACCTAGGTCCGATACGTTAAATACTTGAGGTGCACTTCCTTTAGCTTGACTAGCATGCAGGTTGGGTGGAGTTTGCACTTTTGCTACTATTCTATTGGTTCCATTGTACCAGACAAGCAAAGCACACCTCCAGTATTTGACACAGACACCGGTCTGAATCATTATAATTACAGGTTATCTAACAGGCACACTGCAGAGACTAACTGACTACTGATAAGGTCTCTCAGTAGACTGAATATACAGCATTCCCACTAGGTTCTCTCTTATTATGTTCTCTAAGGTTATTCCCTGGGGTTAGGGGCAGGCTGCCTTGATATTCAACCACACCAGTGTTCAAATTCATCTCCACAGACACTAAGAACGTTGGGAGACTTCAAGAGACTCTCCTCACAGGCCCTCGTCACTGTGACCTCACCGTGACATCACGTCAATGACCAATCAAAACACAGGAAAGGTTGTGAGAGGCAGCACTATACGACTTTTAGAGAATACAAAATAAACAACAACATTCAAGTAATCCCATGGTCTGAAAAATACAAAAGCAAAAGTAGAACCATTAAACATTTCAAACCTTACCCATATACTTAGGTATAAAACTATTCAAATCTTAACAATTATAATAACATAATAATAATAATGCCAGTTTGTGATGCCATTATTATGTGGTAGCAACTTCTAAGGAGGGAAGGAAAATGGCATGCACAACAATGTTGAATAATAAAGAACACAAAATAATACAAAATCATATCCAATTTATTCACAATAATCATAAATAATGGATGTTTGTCTCATAGAGATAGATAGAGGACTCATCTTTGTATCTGTGCCAAAATGGCATATGTGACTGCATGAGGATCTCCATTTTAGAGTAGTCAATTTTCTTCTCAATTTGTATTTGAAAAAAAGTCAAAAGCTAGTATTGGTAATTTACCACCAACTGCAGTTCTAGAATCCTGAACAAAATCTTGTGTCGTTTATTTATTGTGGCCACTAGATGGCAGTAATATATCTTAAAGCCATTTGCAAACCACAGGCAACCCAATTTGAAGAAGTGGAAGACAATGCTCGGATCATTGGCTGAAAGTCCCAACCATAGGAATCCCCACCCAGTTGACTAAAAGAAAATGGTTGAAAACTTAATGGAAATGTCCATGCTAAAACGGGTTACATTCATTTAGATTCCTCAGTCTATCTCTATGGTTTATGGCGCTAAGCACGTCCAGGCAGGGTAGTGGGGGATGGAGGGAGGCAGAACAACATCAAAACATTTCAATTTCCCTGGTCATATTCGACCACTGGTAGACGCTGAATAAATAAAACAAGGTCAAGTACTAAAGTACATCTCTCTTGGTTTTCAGAACAGTCATCTTAACACATTACAGCTGTTTTTACAATACCTAACAGTAGTTTTAGTGTTTAAATCATATAAAGTCAACCAAACTAAACCCACCCCTTTGAGGTGTCCACAACAACAGAAACACAGCCACACACACACCAGCACGGTAAGAAATTGCACATTCAACACTCCTTGGTGCCATAAAGCACTGTTAAAACATTAATGTAATGTAAACATGAATAGGGAAATGCACAAAAATCATTCATTCATATTGCATTGAATATGGCTCAGATTTTTTTTTTTACTATTCTCTCTCAAGCAGCCCCCCTCACACACACACACACACTCCCCCTCTGTCTCTGCATCACACAAACACACATATGCACGCACACGCAAGTCTAAAAGATCTGAACACACAAACACACACTCCCCCTCTGTCTCTGCATCACACAAACACGCAAGTCTAAAAGAACTGAACACACAAACACATTCTGTAGGTATGTACATGCTGCTCGGGTAGAGCTCTAGGTTGGGTGTGAAATGGGTCCCCGGGGCTGCATGAAGAATCAGTCCGTCTCTCTTTTCTTTGTCTGCCTAGCTGTCTGTCCACTCATCTCAGTCCCATACTGGCCTCCAGGGGGGGTTGTGGAGGCTTAGAATTGGTTGTCTACAAGCCTAGCAGTGTTGTTGGGATAGCAGTAGTGGTATCCTAATGTAGCAGTGGTAGTAGTATGGAGGGTGCTGGGTGCTGTCCCTGCCTCACAGTGCTGCGTGTCGTTGGCACACGTCTGAATGATTCACAAAGGCCTTCTGGGAAATACATACATTGAAACTATGTACGCGGTTTAACTGTGGTTGAACCGCGTTGGTACAGTATGTAAGGCTGCAGGGCCGCACTGAGAGAGGGTCTGTGTGTCTGCGAACCCTCCCCTCTGATCCCTGACCCCCTGAACCCTAACCTAGCCCAGACCGTGGCATTCAGTGAACAACAGGCAACTCCATACCCCAACACTCCCATACGTTTACAATCAATAAATAAATAAATAAAAGCAATAATTTCAATGAAACATTTTCCTGTGCTCTCTCTCTCTCTCTCTCTCTCTCTCTCTCTCTCTCTCTCTCTCTCTCTCTCTCTCTCTCTCTCTCTCTCTCTCTCTCTCTCTCTCTCTCTCTCTCTCTCTCTCTCTCTCTCTCTCTCTCTCTCTCTCTCTCTCTCTCTCTCTCTCTCTCTCTCTCTCTCTCTCTCTCTCTCTCTCTCTCTCTCTCTCTCTCTCTCTCTCTCTCTCTCTCTCTCTCATACAGCAGTCTCTAGATCTTCGTGGGAGACAGTGGTAGGGAGCTGTTTGCTGGTCAGGTAGGAGGCCAGCTCTTGGTCCCCCGCATCACGAGCTTGCTCTACTGGGGTCTTGCCCTGTGAACACACACAGACACACAGGTGTGTGGTTACTTACACTCCATTAAACAAACTCTCTCTTATGTGCGAGCTTGCCTTTGTGTGTGCAAATGTGTGTGTCTGTGTTTGTTTGTGCGGTGCGGTACAAGTGTGTGTGTCTGTGTGTGTACTGTGCATGTCCTGTCTGTGTGTGTACTGTGTGTGTGTGTGTGTGGGTGTGTGTGTGCGTGCATGCATGTGGTAATTGAGGTTCTAACCTTGAAGTTGGTCTTGATGAGGGAAGCTCCGGAGTCCATGAGAAGACGACACACAGCGTGATGCTTCCGAGAGGCTGCTTTGTGCAAGGCAGTATCTCCTCTGAAAACACACAGGGGCACACACTTCACGCAAGCTACAGGCTGCCTGATCCGTTTGAGGTACAGCAAAGTTACTTTAGGCACAGAAACTAGATTCATTCTTCAACGTTAGACCGTCAGATAGACAACAAAGCCATAAGACAGTGGGTGACTTACGTTTCTCTGTTGGTTAAATCCAGGAGCACCTTTGACCCTAAAATAAACAGAGCAAACATTTTTAGCAAACATCCGAGGTTTTCAAAACATCTCATTTGACGGATGCAATGAAAAGCAACACACACGCACACACTCACCGTGCTCCAGTATGAAGCGGACCACTTCAGTGTGTCCGTGCTGAGAGGCCAGGTGTAGTGCACTACAACCAGTAGAATCCCTCACCAGGAGGCTGGTCCCGCGAAAGAAGCTGCCCGACAACTGAAAGAGAGACAGGAAGAACACAGCTATGAGAGAAACGTCTGTATCGACTTCAGTAGTGCATATTATGTCCGGAAATGGCTTTTGAGCTATTTCTAGTAAGACAGTCAGATGTTTGCTAGGGAGACGGTCGAGGTATCTAACCGTAGTCAGGTCCCCAGAGGAGGCAGCCGTCAGCAGTGCTAAAGAACACACACACAAACACACCACTATCAGTTAGACAATGTTATAGGGTTACGCGAGAGTTAACAGGAATCACTCCCACTGTAAGACAGGGGTTTCTATCGAGGAACATCATGGGTTTTTAGAAATGTTCTTCTCTCAAAATACGTAAAATATCCCACCTTGTTCCTCAGACGTCAGAGGGCTCCTGTACCAGAGAAACAAATAGATGAAAAGGACTGCGACTCTCAACATGAAATAACGTCAGAGTTGTGTATGTGTGCGTGTGTGTGTATGCACGCGTTTACACATCTGTGTATGTGAGTGTGTGTGTGTATGCACGCGTTTACACATCTGTGTATGTGAGTGTGTGTGTGTATGCACGCGTTTACACATCTGTGTATGTGAGTGTGTGTGTGTATGCACGCGTTTACACATCTGTGTATGTGAGTGTGTGTGTGTATGCACGCGTTTACACATCTGTGTATGTGTCTCTCTCGCTCCCTCTGCCTCTCACCCAGAGTTGGGCTCCACCACCAGGTCAGGCATGCCTGTGGCCGGTCCCCCCGCTAGTCCATCGTGATCCAGGATAAACACCTCTTCTTGGCAGATTTCTGTCACATAGTGCAGGTGCTCCTGGGCCTTGTCTATGCGGTAGAAACGGTCTGCGGACGTAGCTGGGGACAGGAGACTTGGTTTAGAGAGATGATGTGAAAGGGGAGAACCGTTTTACTGTCCTACAGTCACACAGTTAAACCGCGCTAAACAAACCTTATGCAGGGACTTTAGAGTCCCACTTCACATAAGGAATAACGGATGGAGATGTGTGTATACACAAGTAGGCCAAAGCTCTGGCACATTTACAGAAATGCTGATTCATGTTTTGACCCCTAGGCGAGTGACGTCACTGACTGATGTCACTCACAGTCCAGGAAGCTCCAGTTGGGGGACAGCCTGTGGGCGGAGCCAGGTCGCGGTAGACCTCGACACTCATCCTACAGAAAGGGGAGGGAAGGGTTCAATAGCGACTCACTGATAACATAGTCAGATATAGTAGATGGAAAGGTAGACAGACAAGAACCTGGTAATGCACTCGGTGGCCAGCAGATGGAGCCTGATGAAGATCCTGTTAGAAACAGGAGAGCCCAGCAGTGTCTCAGAAAATAGAACAATCGTCAAAGCCAAATCATATTGGTGCGAGTGTGTGTACGTGTGCAAGTGTGTCACGTGTCTGTGTGTGTTCTCACCTCCTGTAGCCTGTCTATGTAGAGTCTGCAGGTCTCCAGGTCACAGTCCCCTCTCACCACCACAATCCCCACGGCGATTGCTGCAACACACACACACACGCAGGACACACACATGGAGATTAGAGGCTGCTGCCCCATATACATAGACTTGAAATCACTGGCCACTTTAATAATGTTTACATATTTTGTATTACTCATCTTATATGTATATACTATCTACTGTATCTTAGACTATGCCGCTCTGACATTGCTCGTCCATATATTTATATATTCTTAATTACATTTCTTTATTTAGATTTGTGTGTATTGGGTGTATTGTTGTGAAATTGTTAGATATTACTTGTTAGATATTACTGCACGTGCGTGTGACCAATAACATTTGACTTGATTTGATGGACGCTTTGACAAAGACACGCAGACACACACTCACAGATGTCTCGAAGTCGTTCCTTGTCAAACTGTAGCCTGTCGTGGTCCTGCAGACTGATCCGGTTGACTCTGAGGCGGAGGCGCTCGGGGACAGCATGGGGGCTGGAGGAACACACACACGCGCACGTTGAAACGTCTCAATCAACATGACATATTTCTTTATTCAATTTGATTCTCTTCAGTACCGGATACAAACAGGATGTGTGTATTTTTTTTATTTTATCATTGATTGCAATCTAGCAGTGCCAGGATAGATTACACTGTGCTACATGTACTGTAGCCACAACAGCACAGAGCACAGAGCAGGACAGGGTGGACTCCCACAGAGACAGACACTAGGAGACAGCACACCGGCAGGTTAGAAAGGGTCCAGCATGCAGCGGCCACCATATACTTTCGACGTTAGACCCACTTACTGCACACGGTGCTCGACACACGAGCGCAAACACAAACAAATAACTCAACTCTCTTCTTCTCACTCTGTTTCTCTCCGTCTTTCTCTCTCTCAGACACGCTCTCAGACACGCTCTCAGACACGCTCTCAGACACGCTCTCAGACACGCTCTCAGACACGCTCTCAGACACTCTCTCAGACACGCTCTCAGACACGCTCTCAGACACGCTCTCAGACACGCTCTCAGACACGCTCTCAGACACGCTCTCAGACACGCTCTCAGACACTCTCTCAGACACTCTCTCAGACACTCTCGCCGGGTTAAAGTACTTACACAGAGAAGGAGTCAGGGGGAGCAGAAAGGCGGCGCAGGTCTGCTGCACACACTTTCTGAATACTGCAGTCGTGCACGCACACACAACAGGGCGGGGCGGGGCAAGTGCGGGGGGGGCAGACCCAGAGGGGAGTCGGGTAAATATCAAGGAAAGAGAGAGGGACAGAGGAGCAGACACGAAGGTGAGGAGTGAGGTGAAGAAAGAAAAGACGAAAAAGACAGCAGATGATGAAGACATGGATGAAGCCCATGACAGACTAGAGTGGTAATTGCAGAACACTAAGGCAACAACCAGGCACAGCTTTAGTTACTGTAGCTGAGTAGAACCACACTGAGTAAAGAGCAACCCACACACACACAACGGCAGCTAGATACACACACAGGCATTAGTGCTGTTGGGACGATCTGCTAACAGGTGGTAGGTAGTAAGCGGAACAGACGGTCAGAGGACAAACTAACAGTGTGAAGTGAAATATGATGAGACGAAGCCCTGAATAAAACCAAGAAAATGAACTGTGGGCGTGTGTGCGGACCTCGGCAGTGAGTTTACACCTTGACAGATGTTACACTGACGCAGTGCCTCGTTTGACCCCGTATCCCCTTGGTGTATATGCTTCTTCCCAACAGAATGCAGCCACGGCATCAAAAACTAGCCCTGGTTATTGTAATCGGTGTAAACGTACACTTAGACACATTCATAGTGTCCGTTCTGTAGCCCTGGGGAGCTATGTGACTCACTCGCTAGGGCAGGACTCGGAGGACTTTACCCAGGCCTAGTTCCACAGGGAGAAGTGTCCGTTCTGTAGCCCTGGGGAGCTATGTGACTCACTCGCTAGGGCAGGACTCGGAGGACTTTACCCAAGCCTAGTTCCACAGGGAGAAGTGTCCGTTCTGTAGCCCTGGGGAGCTATGTGACTCACTCGCTAGGGCAGGACTCGGAGGACTTTACCCAAGCCTAGTTCCACAGGGAGAAGTGTCCGTTCTGTAGCCCTGGGGAGCTATGTGACTCACTCGCTAGGGCAGGACTCTGAGGACTTTACCCAGGCCTAGTTCCACAGGGAGAAGTGTCCGTTCTGTAGCCCTGGGGAGCTATATGACTCACTCGCTAGGGCAGGACTCTGAGGACTTTACCCAGGCCTAGTTCCACAGGGAGAAGTGTCCGTTCTGTAGCCCTGGGGAGCTATGTGACTCACTCGCTAGGGCAGGACTCGGAGGACTTTACCCAGGCCTAGTTCCACAGGGAGAAGTGTCCGTTCTGTAGCCCTGGGGAGCTATGTGACTCACTCACTAGGGCAGGACTCTGAGGACTTTACCCAGGCCTAGTTCCACAGGGAGAAGGATGTGTGCGTGATTCACCGAGTCAGCTCGGGGATTCGAACCGGCGACCGCTCGGTTACTGGTCTCAACCGCAAGGCTACCTGCCAGTCCTCCAGCCATTCTCTTTAGAGAGTGTGTGTGTGGTTCACTCGTTGAGTTAGGGCAGTGAGGTCTTGATACCTAGTGCTATATTGGCCTATATCCTTGGTGTGTGTGTGTGTGTGAGACTCACTCATTGAGCAGGGGTACTGAGGTGCGTCTCTTGCTCTTCTGTACCATGTTGGCCTGGTTGCGTAGGGAGATCCGGAGGGTTGAGGGGGCCAAGCGACACGGCTCTCCATCCACCTACACACATGTGCGCCCAGACACTGCATATCAAATACATTCTGACTTGGGGTTGTATCTCTGCAGCATGGGCCTGTGTTGTATCTCTACAGCATGGGCCTGTGTTGTATCTCTGCAGCATGGGCCTGTGTTGTATCTCTACAGCATGGGCCTGTGTTGTATCTCTACAGCATGGGCCTGTGTTGTATCTCTGCAGCATGGGCCTGTGTTGTATCTCTGCAGCATGGGCCTGTGTTGTATCTCTACAGCATGGGCCTGTGTTGTATCTCTGCAGCATGGGCATGTGTTGTATCTCTGCAGCATGGGCCTGTGTTGTATCTCTGCAGCGTGGGCCTGTGTTGTATCTCTGCAGCATGGGCCTGTGTTGTATCTCTGCAGCATGGGCTGTGTTGTATCTCTACAGCATGGGCTGTGTTGTATCTCTACAGCATGGGCTGTGTTGTATCTCTACAGCATGGGCCTGTGTTGTATCTCTGCAGCATGGGCCTGTGTTGTATCTCTACAGCATGGGCCTGTGTTGTATCTCTACAGCATGGGCTGTGTTGTATCTCTGCAGCATGGGCCTGTGTTGTATCTCTACAGCATGGGCCTGTGTTGTATCTCTACAGCATGGGCTGTGTTGTATCTCTACAGCATGGGCTGTGTTGTATCTCTACAGCATGGGCCTGTGTTGTATCTCTGCAGCATGGGCCTGTGTTGTATCTCTACAGCATGGGCCTGCATTGTATCTCTGCAGCATGGGCCTGCGTTGTATCACTACAGCATGGGCCTGCGTTGTATCTCTACAGCATGGGCCTGCATTGTATCTCTGCAGCATGGGCCTGTGTTGTATCTCTACATGATGGGCCTGTGTTGTATCTCTGCAGCATGGGCCTGTGTTGTATCTCTACAGCATGGGCTGTGTTGTATCTCTACAGCATGGGCTGTGTTGTATCTCTACAGCATGGGCTGTGTTGTATCTCTACAGCATGGGCTGTGTTGTATCTCTACAGCATGGGCCTGTGTTGTATCTCTACAGCATGGGCCTGTGTTGTATCTCTACAGCATGGGCTGTGTTGTATCTCTACAGCATGGGCCTGTGTTGTATCTCTACAGCATGGGCCTGTGTTGTATCTCTGCAGCATGGGCCTGTGTTGTATCTCTACAGCATGGGCCTGTGTTGTATCTCTACAGCATGGGCTGTGTTGTATCTCTACAGCATGGCCTGTGTTGTATCTCTACAGCATGGGCTGTGTGGTATCTCTACAGCATGGCCTGTGTTGTAGCTCTACAGCATGGGCTGTGTTGTATCTCTACAGCATGGGCCTGTGTTGTATCTCTACAGCATGGGCTTGTGTTGTATCTCTGCAGCATGGGCCTGTGTTGTATCTCTGCAGCATGGGCCTGTGTTGTATCTCTGCAGCATGGGCCTGTGTTGTATCTCTGCAGCATGGGCCTGTGTTGTATCTCTACAGCATGGGCCTGTGTTGTATCTCTGCAGCATGGGCTGTGTTGTATCTCTACAGCATGGGCCTGTGTTGTATCTCTACAGCATGGGCTGTGTTGTATCTCTACAGCATGGGCCTGTGTTGTATCTCTGCAGCATGGGCCTGTGTTGTATCTCTGCAGCATGGGCCTGTGTTGTATCTCTACAGCATGGGCCTGTGTTGTATCTCTGCAGCATGGGCTGTGTTGTATCTCTACAGCATGGGCCTGTGTTGTATCTCTACAGCATGGGCTGTGTTGTATCTCTACAGCATGGGCCTGTGTTGTATCTCTACAGCATGGGCCTGCGTTGTATCTCTACAGCATGGCCTGTGTTGTATCTCTACAGCATGGGCCTGCATTGTATCTCTGCAGCATGGGCCTGTGTTGTATCTCTACAGCATGGGCTGTGTTGTATCTCTACAGCATGGGCCTGTGTTGTATCTCTGCAGCATGGGCCTGTGTTGTATCTCTACAGCATGGGCCTGTGTTGTATCTCTACAGCATGGGCTGTGTTGTATCTCTACAGCATGGGCTGTGTTGTATCTCTACAGCATGGGCTGTGTTGTATCTCTACAGCATGGCCTGTGTTGTATCTCTACAGCATGGGCTTGTGTTGTATCTCTGCAGCGTGGGCCTGTGTTGTATCTCTACAGCATGGGCCTGTGTTGTATCTCTACAGCATGGGCCTGCAATGTATCTCTGCAGCATGGGCCTGTGTTGTATCTCTACAGCATGGGCTGTGTTGTATCTCTACAGCATGGGCCTGTGTTGTATCTCTGCAGCATGGGCCTGTGTTGTATCTCTACAGCATGGGCCTGTGTTGTATCTCTACAGCATGGGCTGTGTTGTATCTCTACAGCATGGGCTGTGTTGTATCTCTACAGCATGGGCTGTGTTGTATCTCTACAGCATGGCCTGTGTTGTATCTCTACAGCATGGGCTTGTGTTGTATCTCTGCAGCATGGGCCTGTGTTGTATCTCTGCAGCGTGGGCATGTGTTGTATCTCTACAGCGTGGGCCTGTGTTGTATCTCTACAGCGTGGGCCTGTGTTGTATCTCTACAGCGTGGGCCTGTGTTGTATCTCTACAGCGTGGGCCTGTGTTGTATCTCTGCAGCATGGGCCTGTGTTGTATCTCTACAGCATGGGCTGTGTTGTATCTCTACAGCATGGGCTGTGTTGTATCTCTACAGCATGGGCTGTGTTGTATCTCTACAGCATGGCCTGTGTTGTATCTCTACAGCATGGGCTTGTGTTGTATCTCTGCAGCATGGGCCTGTGTTGTATCTCTGCAGCGTGGGCCTGTGTTGTATCTCTACAGCGTGGGCCTGTGTTGTATCTCTACAGCGTGGGCCTGTGTTGTATCTCTACAGCATGGGCCTGTGTTGTATCTCTGCAGCATGGGCCTGTGTTGTATCTCTGCAGCATGGGCCTGTGTTGTATCTCTGCAGCATGGGCCTGTGTTGTATCTCTGCAGCATGGGCCTGTGTTGTATCTCTGCAGCATGGGCCTGTGTTGTATCTCTGCAGCATGGGCCTGTGTTGTATCTCTGCAGCATGGGCCTGTGTTGTATCTCTGCAGCATGGGCCTGTGTTGTATCTCTACAGCATGGGCCTGTGTTGTATCTCTACAGCATGGGCCTGTGTTGTATCTCTGCAGCATGGGCCTGTGTTGTATCTCTGCAGCATGGGCCTGTGTTGTATCTCTGCAGCATGGGCCTGTGTTGTATCTCTGCAGCATGGGCCTGTGTTGTATCTCTGCAGCATGGGCCTGTGTTGTATCTCTACAGCATGGGCCTGTGTTGTATCTCTGCAGCATGGGCCTGCTTTGTATCTCTGCAGCATGGGCCTGCTTTGTATCTCTGCAGCATGGGCCTGTGTTGTATCTCTACAGCATGGGCTGTGTTGTATCTCTACAGCATGGGCCTGCTTTGTATCTCTGCAGCATGGGCCTGTGTTGTATCTCTACAGCATGGGCCTGTGTTGTATCTCTACAGCATGGGCTGTGTTGTATCTCTACAGCATGGGCCTGCTTTGTATCTCTGCAGCATGGGCTGTGTTGTATCTCTACAGCATGGGCCTGTGTTGTATCTCTGCAGCATGGGCCTGCTTTGTATCTCTGCAGCATGGGCCTGCTTTGTATCTCTGCAGCATGGGCCTGCTTTGTATCTCTGCAGCATGGGCCTGCGTTGTATCTCTGCAGCATGGGCCTGCGTTGTATCTCTACAGCATGGGCCTGTGTTGTATCTCTACAGCATGGGCCTGTGTTGTATCTCTGCAGCGTGGGCCTGTGTTGTATCTCTGCAGCGTGGGCCTGTGTTGTATCTCTGCAGCGTGGGCCTGTGTTGTATCTCTGCAGCGTGGGCCTGTGTTGTATCTCTGCAGCGTGGGCCTGTGTTGTATCTCTGCAGCGTGGGCCTGTGTTGTATCTCTACAGCGTGGGCCTGTGTTGTATCTCTGCAGCATGGGCCTGTGTTGTATCTCTACAGCGTGGGCCTGTGTTGTATCTCTGCAGCATGGGCCTGTGTTGTATCTCTGCAGCATGGGCCTGTGTTGTATCTCTGCAGCATGGGCCTGTGTTGTATCTCTGCAGCATGGGCCTGTGTTGTATCTCTGCAGCATGGGCCTGTGTTGTATCTCTGCAGCATGGGCCTGTGTTATACACCTGTCTGTTTGGCCCTCCTGTCAGCTTGCATGATTCTTGCCATTCTCCTTCAACCTCTCTCATCAACAAGCTGTTTTCGCCATCAGAGCTGCTGCTGACTGGATGTTTTTTGTTTGTCGCACCATTCTCTGTAAACCTTAGACACCGTCGTGTGTGAAAATCCCAGGAGGGCGGCCAATTCTGAGATACTGGATCCGGCGTGCCTGGCATCGACGATCATACCTCACTCAAAGTCGCTTAGGTCACTCGTTTGGCCCATTCTAAAGTTCAATCGAACAGTAACTGAATGCCTCAATGCCTGTCTGCCTGCTTTATATAGCAAGTCACGGTCACGTGACTCACTGTACTATCTGTAGGAGTGATCCATTTTCATGAACGGGGGGGTGTACATCATAAACTGGCCAGTGAGTGTATATGTGTAGCATGCACTGTAAACCCCAGTGTGTTCTCATTACTCAAAACCATGGAGGACACCCGTTGCACTTAATTTATCTGAGTAAAGTTCCTTAGAGTGATTTTGTAGTCATTACTCAAACCGAATGAGTCACTGCGACCCTAGAGGTTCCAGATTTGATACGTAACAGAAATACGTAACACTCTTACTAAGCCACGCCTCCAATATAATTTCCCAGTGTGCCTTGCCTTTTTAAGTGAATCGCAGTTACCAACCAATGACTGTATTTGTTAGTGACAGAGGCATTGTATTTGTTCATTTACAGTCCTGTGGCCTTCAAGTGAGCTCATAGTTGAATGTTACCATTATAATTAAACTCTTTATGACAATACATCACATGTGACCTTATTTTGAGGCCTAGCTTTATCCTAATACAGTGGCCTGAAACTCATGGTTTACAGGCCACATCAGGCCTGAAAGTTCCAGTAACTTTGCCAAAATTCCCACATTTTCTAAAAAACCTGGTTGGAGGATTTCCAGGAATCTTCCAACTGGGATTTCTGGAAAACCTGGAAAATGTTCCTGAATTTTGCAACCCGACCTGCAAGTCACATTATGCTGGCTTGCAAAATGATGTGTAATTCCTATTGGAATCCAGCCAGAGTTAAAATATCCAACAGTTGTATTCCCCCCCAGCCTGCTTTCATAATGACCTCAAGGGTTCAGAACAGTGTGAGGAGACCTAAGCAACTTCAACTGGAACAACCATTTCAGTAACAGGTGCACCAAAAATCGAACTAAATTATTGGATTTGTTTGTATGTTATTTATATGTTATTTATCTGTAGCATAAGATTAATCACTCAATGTACATGCAAAAACAAACAAACATTTAATTTTTTAAGAAACAATGCTGGGAAAAAAAGTGATTTTCTTATAATAACCTTTTTTTAAATGTGTTACTGTGACTTCTCATTTAGTTTTGAGTCATACCACATAAACATTTTAGGTAATAATGACTTTTCATTTACTTTGAGTTCAACTTACTAGAAGTAGAAGTATTTGAGTTAAAAATGCCTTAATTTTCTAATTCCATTGATTCCTATGGAGGACTGCTCCTCCTGGGGAGTGCCAATATGGCCGATCGGTGGCTTCAAAGCCTCTCACTGGCCAATAAATAGTATTAGCAATCCAGGGTTTATCTACATCATTGGTTGGATCGCTAGTGTGGGCCTGTGTTATATATCTGTAGTATGGGCCTGTGTTGTATCCATTTAGTGTTGGCCTGTGTGATATCTCACCTGTACAGCGATGGTCTTAAAGGTGGTCAGAGTCACCTCTCTACACTGGTGCAGCCTCTCACCATGACCTCCTACCTGCAGTGCCGCCTAGGGGACAGGAAGAGGAATTACACCATTTTGTATAGTCAAACACACTCTCACACACACACGCGCACGCATGCACACACACACACACACACACACACTCACAAGGGAGGACATGGTGAAGCCGATAACTTCAATACAGCCGTCGTCATGGCGCTGAGGCTCAAAATCCCGGTGGTCTCCTGTGTTCCCCCATGGCATGGTGCCCGCACAGTACCTACACACACACACACACACACACACACACAAACTTATAAAAACACACATAATCCTCAAACACCATCACAAAAAACCCGCAGTACATGCATAAAACTATGGGGAAGGTTATGGACAGACCACAGATCTACCAACAGCGTCAGATAGACACAAGGTCACCTGGGTGGGGGGAATAGCTACCTGGGGATGTTTAAGAAGACAATGCACTGGAACTTCTGCTCTTGGATCTTAGCAGTGAGATCCGCCCCGTCACACTGGTACAGAGAAAAATAGGTTTCACTGAATCCAGTAATTGAATGTAGATAGATTCCAGTTCCTGAGCCAGGGACCTGTCCAGTGGCAGGTTGATTATCAGGCTGTCAGGGCCCTCTTAACCAAACTGTCAGCCTGTGACACTCTGTGTGTGTGTGTGTGTGTGTGTGTGTGTGTGTGTGTGTGTGTGTGTGTGTGTGTGTGTGTGTGTGTGTGTGTGTGTGTGTGTGTGTGTGTGTGTGTGTGTACACACTGACCACCACTCTGACAGCCTGGTTTGAGCAGATCCTTGTGTGTGTGTGTGTGTGCGTGCGTGCGTGCGTGTGTGTGTGTGTGTGCGTGTGTGTGTGCGTGAGACACTCACCACCACTCTGACGTGTTTAGACAGATCCCTGGAGCTCCTCTGGAGGAAGTCGGAGAACGCAGCCTGACAGGAAGCAGAGACAACTCGTTACATTCTATATACACCTTTCTCCCTCTCTCTATTCCCTCCCTCCTCTCTACCATCCCTCCAAATCCCTCCACATCCCTCTCCTCATCCCCTCTCCCCCCTCGCCCCAATCAGTAATGTGGTGTTAAGTTTGTCGTGTACTCACCCCTGCATAGAACATCTTGTTGCGAAAGCGACTGTTGAACTTCTCAGGGTTGGCTTCTGCAGGGAGGAGGAGGTACAACAGTTAGAGTCTGTGTCCTACTGTGGTCAGACAGCTAAAGGAACGATGCTTCTGGTCCCGAGAGACAGTACTGCTCACCTCTGGATTCGTGGAACTCCAGTGTGACGTTGGCGTCGAAGCCCAGGCTGAAGTAGTTGTTGAACACGTTCAGTGGGAGCTGGAGACATACAGAGAGATGCAGAGTGAAAAAGAGGGGAGCGCACAAAAGAGGTACAAAATCAGTTTAAATAAGGTTGAACTCACTGTCCATATCACTCAGACCATGAGACAGCCGTACCACTGACCCCTCCCTTGACCATTCGCCCCTCCCCTCTGACCCCTAACCTCTGACCCCAGACAGACCTTCTGTGTGCCCTCCTCCGGCTGGGCGGGGCTTCTCTCCACCTGAAGGTTCCATCTGTCTAGCTGCACTACAGAGCCATCCTCCACCTGACACAGTACCTTGGACACCGGCTCGTCTGTATAACCCTACACAGAGAGAGACAGGTTATAACCCTACACAAAGAGAGACAGATTATAACCCTACACAGAGAGAGACAGGTTATAACCCTACACAAAGAGAGACAGATTATAACCCTACACAGAGAGAGACAGGTTATAACCCTACACAAAGAGAGACAGATTATAACCCTACACAGAGAGAGACAGGTAATAATCCTACACATAAAGAGACAGGTTGTAACCCTACACAGAGCAACAGAGATTATAACCCTACACAGAGAGAGACAGGTTATAACCCTACACAGAGAGAGAAAGGTTATAACCCAACACAGAGAGAGACAGGTTATAACCCAACACAGAGAGAGAAATGTTATAATCCTACACATAAAGAGACAGGTTATAACCCTACACAGAGGGTGACAGGTTATAACCCTACACAGAGAGTGACAGGTTATAACCCTACACAGAGAGAGAGACAGGTTATAACCCAACACAGAGAGAGACATGTTATAACCCTACACAGAGAGTGACAGGTTATAAACCTACAGTGAGAGACATGTTATAACCCTACACAGAGAGAGACAAGTTATAACCCTACACAGAGAGACACATGTTGTAACCCTACATAGAGAGCGACAGGTTATAACCCTACACAGAGAGTGACAGGTTGTAACCCTACACAGAGAGTGACAGGTTATAACCCTATACAGAGAGAGAAATGTTGTAACCCTACAGAGAGAGAGAGAGAGAGAGAGACATGTTATAACCCTACATAGACAGGTTATAACCCTACAGAGAGAGAGAGAGAGACATGTTACTTCAGGTAAACAGAGCTAATTTCAATTCCTTTAAACTGAAGCCAGAGACAAGTGGAATGGGACCACGACAATAATAACATTTCAAGTGTTCGAAAGAGAATGAGAGTGACTTATCCAGGACACCGAGGTCAGACTGTTTACCACCTACACCGTCAGACGGGTGGCCACACACATGCACACACACGTGCATGTACACAGACGTACACACACGCGCACGCGCACACACACACACACACAGTGACAGAATAATGAAGGGCTTTTATGGAAATAAGTACCTATTATGCCTGTCTCTCTGTCACGGTAATAACCAGCATAGTTCCAACACAGCTGAGGCATCACATACAGCATTCAATAGCCATGTACATAAACACACAATAAAACCCGAACACATGTGCTGCAGTGGATTCTTCTCTTGTTGCCACCGTAGTAAGCAAATGTTCAAATCAAATCAAACCTTATTTGTCACATGCTTCGTAGACAACAGGTGTAGACTGACAGTGGAACGCTTACTAGCGGGTCCTATTCCAAAAACGCAGAGTTTAAGATAAAGATCGGGGGGAAAAAATCAAATAGAAATAGTGACACGGGGGATAAATACACAGTGAAAAAAGACGAATAGAGAGCAGAAACAACATGCTAAATACAGGGAGCACCAGTACTGAGTCAATGTGCAGGGCCACGAAGTCACTGAGGTAGCTACAGAATGTACATATACGTAGGTAGGGGTGAAGTAAAGAGGCAACAGGATAGATAATACACTGAGCTGTGGCCGCAGCGTATGTGACGCAGTAGCAGCAGCGTACGTGGTGAGTGTGAAAGTGTGTGTGTGTATGTGTGTGTGTGTTGTCAGTGTGCACATGTGCGCATGTTATGTGTGTGTGGGCGTATGCGGTGGATGTGTGTAAGTATAGTCCAGTGTGTGGGTATAGTCCAGTGTGTGGGTATAGTCCAGTGTGTAAGTATAGTCCAGTGTGTGGGTAGAGTCCAGTGTGTAAGTATAGTCCAGTGTGTGGGTAGAGTCCAGTGTGTGGGTATAGGTGTATAGTCCAGTGTGTGGGTAGAGTAGTAGTCCAGTGTGTGGGTAGAGTCCAGTGTGTGGGTATAGTCCAGTGTGTGGGTATAGTCCAGTGTGTGGGTAGAGTCCAGTGTGTGGGTATAGGGTATAGTCCAGTGTGTGGGTAGAGTCCAGTGTGTGGGTAGAGTCCAGTGTGTGGGTAGAGTCCAGTGTGTGGGTAGAGTCCAGTGTGCGGGTATAGTCCAGTGTGCGGGTATAGTCCAGTGTGTGGGTAGAGTCCAGTGTGTATAGGTGTGCGGGTAGAGTCCAGTGTGTGGGTAGAGTCCAGTGTGTGGGTAGAGTCCAGTGTGCGGGTAGAGTCCAGTGTGAGTCCAGTGTGTAGAGTCCAGTGTGTGGGTAGAGTCCAGTGTGTGGGTAGAGTCCAGTGTGCGGGTAGAGTCCAGTGTGTGGGTAGAGTCCAGTGTGTGGGTAGAGTCCAGTGTGTGGGTAGAGTCCAGTGTGTGGGTAGAGTCCAGTGTGTGGGTATAGTCCAGTGCGTGGGTAGAGTCCAGTGTGTGGGTAGAGTCCAGTGTGTGGGTAGAGTCCAGTGTGTGGGTAGAGTCCAGTGTGTGTGCGTAGAGTCCGTGCAAGAGAGTTAGTTAAAGAAAAGGGTCAATGCTGGTAGTCCGGGTAGCCATTTGATTAGCTATTTAGCAGTCTTGTTAAGCAGCCTTATGGCTTGGGGATAGAAGCTGTTCAGGGTCCTGTTGGTTCCAGACTTGGTACACCGGTACCACTTGCCATGAGGTAGCAGAGAGAACAGTCTATGGCTTGGGGTGGCTGGAGTCTTTGACAATTGTTTGGGCCTTCCTCTGACACCGCCTGGTATACAGGTCCAGGCTCCAGTGAGCTCGGCCACATGGTGCACTGGGCCGTACCCACCATCCTCTGTAGCGCCTTGCGATCGGATGCCTTGCAGTTGCCGTACCAGGCGGTGACGCAGCCAATCAAGATGCTCACAAAGGTGCAAATGTAGAACTTTTAGAGGACCTGAGCAACTGGAGATCGTAGCGACTTGAGATGTCCTCGACGCATCTTATTTCTACTGAAGAGAGGCAGACAAACAATCTCTCCCTCATACTCTCTCTCCCTCATACTCTCCCTCCCTCATACTCTCCCTCCCTCATACTCTCCCTCCCTCATACTCTCTCTCACTCATACTCTCTCTCACTCATACTCTCCCTCCCTCATACTCTCCCTCCTTCATACTCTCCCTCCTTCATACTCTCCCTCCTTCATACTCTCTCTCCCTCATACTCTCTCTCCCTCATACTCCCTCTCCCTCATACTCTCCCTCCCTCCCTCTCCCTCCCTCATACTCTCCCTCCCTCATACTCTCCCTCCCTCATACTCTCCCTCCCTCATACTCTCTCTCCCCTCATACTCTCCCTCCTTCATACTCTCCCTCCTTCATACTCTCCCTCCTTCATACTCTCCCTCCTCATACTCTCCCTCCTTCATACTCTCCCTCCTTCATACTCTCCCTCCCTCATACTCTCCCTCCCTCATACTCTCCCTCCTTCATACTCTCCCTCCTTCATACTCTCTCTCCCTCATACTCTCCCTCCTTCATACTCTCCCTCCTTCATACTCTCCCTCCTTCATACTCTCCCTCCTTCATACTCTCCCTCCTTCATACCCTCCCTCCTTCATACTATCCCTCCCTCATACTCTCCCTCCCTCATACTCTCCCTCCCTCATACTCTCCTCCCTCATACTCTCCCTCCTTCATCTCTCCCTCCCTCATACTCTCCCTCCCTCATACTCTCCCTCCCTCATACTCTCCCTCCCTCATACTCTCTCTCCCTCATACTCTCCCTCCCTCATACTCTCTCTCCCTCCTCTCCCTCCCTCATACTCTCCCTCCCTCATACTCTCCCTCCCTCATACTCTCCCTCCCTCATACTCTCTCTCTCTCATACTCTCTCCCCTCCCTCATACTCTCCCTCCCTCATACTCTCCCTCCCTCATACTCTCTCTCTCTCATACTCTCCCTCCCTCATACTCTCCCTCCCTCATACTCTCCCTCCCTCATACTCTCCCTCCTTCATACTCTCCCTCCTTCATACTATCCCTCCTTCATACTCTCCCTCCCTCATACTCTCCCTCCCTCATACTCTCCCTCCCTCATACTCTCCCTCCTTCATATACCCTCCCTCCTCTCCCCCCTCATACTCTCCCTCCCTCATACTCTCCTCCCCTCATACTCTCCCTCCCTCATACTCTCCCTCCCTCATACTCCCTCCCTCCCTCCTTCATACTCTCCCTCCTTCATACTCTCCCTCCTTCATACTCTCCCTCCTTCATACCCTCCCTCCTTCATACTCTCCCTCCTTCATACTCTCCCTCCCTCATACCTCCCTCCCTCATACTCTCCCTCCCTCATACTCTCCCCTCCTTCATACTCTCCCTCCCTCATACTCCCTCCCTCATACTCTCCCTCCTCATACTCTCCCTCCTTCATACTCTCCCTCCTTCATACTCTCCCTCCCTCATACTCTCCCTCCCTCATACTCTCCCTCCCTCATACTCTCCCTCCCTCCTCTCCCTCCCTCATACTCTCCCTCCCTCACTCTCCCTCCTTCATACTCTCCCTCCTCATACTCTCCCTCCCTCATACTCTCCCTCCCTCATACTCTCCCTCCCTCATACTCTCCCTCCCTCATACTCTCTCCCTCTCTCCCTCTCTCTCCCTCTCTTTTCTCTTCTCTTCTAAGCAGCTGAATGTTATTTCCATGCAGATTTGATGTTGTTGTCTGTAATGAATTCTAATCACGGCTAATAATCCTTGATATACACATCCCTCCTCTCCTCCCCAAGAGCCTGGAAGTGTTTCCTCTCTCTCTCTCTCTCTCTGCCCCCCACCCCACCCCCCCCCCCTATGTGTGGTTCAGAGAGAACTCGTTTATATTTAGGCAATGCTCATTAGAGCTGCTGCTAATTAGCCTTAGTGCACACACACCCACACACACATGCACACACGCACAAACATCTTTACACTGATTCAGGCCATTTGTGTCAGAGAAAGTAGCACTCTCACCAATAGGATACAGACATACACAAACACGCACGCACACACACAACATGCACACAAAGAGAGAGAGAGAGATAGAGAGAGAGTGCCAAACAAGGGCTGTTTTACATCACCTACACACACACTTTTAGCTTTTGTGTCAGCGAACGTGCTGATGACAGCAGCACTCTCATCAACAGGACACACAGACACACACACACACACACACACACACACACACACACACACACAGGCGCTGTGGCAAGGTGCAGGGGAACCAAGAGGACAGACTGAATGCTGATGAAACAGGACAGGCAGACAGAGCAGCAGCGACGAAAAGGACAGTCTGAAAGAGCCACAGACTCAAAGAGAACAAGACAACACCTGCAACGAACCCCACTAATTACAGCTGCAGTACAACATGAGTTATTTCAGTAAGACAGAGTCCACTGTGTTGACTGTTACTGTAGTTAGCAAGGTGACTGTATAGGGTCAGAGTCAGACAGAGGGAAATGTATACCGTACAAAACATAATGAGATACACACATGCAGGGAGGACACAATGGGCACGTGCCCCACTCTGCTTTTTACACGTTGAAATCATTACTTAACTTCATTTTTAAGCCCACGTTTTATCCAAATTGTTTATAAAAAAAGATCTGTCAGCGGGAATTTGGCGGAGGGGGCACACCGACTGGACCAGCCAACGAGTAGCCCGACCCCCTATTCTCCTTGCCACCTAGCAATGTTATGAAGTAGGTTTTAGCTAGCCAGCTAGGTTCCCAATCTCCCGACCTCATTACTAGCCACCAAGGCATTTCAGGCTACCAATCAAGTTGGTGTAGCTTGTCTGGCTATCTTAGCTGGCAGGCCTGCTGGCAAGGTTGCTAGACTTGAGAAAATATGAAAATGCCTTATGACACTATACACCAGTGTGACAGTAGTACTAAACTCCTAAGGCATAAATGTTCCTAAAGAATCAATGTGCAACATTCATTAAAATGACATTTGAACAGGTAAAGATGTACGATTAGATTACCTATGCAGAATAATATACATACTGTATTTTTTTGTTGCATAGAATTAGGCATAATGATTATCGCTCTAGGTTGCAGGGAAAAGGTGTTTCAGGTGTTTGAAAAGTACAAAATTCCAGCCCCTCTCCGGACAACCCCCCATCCTCATGTTCCTCTTGCCCCCTCTAAAATAATGGGTGGATGACACCCCAGTGCGGGCGCACACCGGCGCAAAACAAACACACACGCACATCCACACATAAAGGGTAGCTTACCCCTCCCCAGTTGAGAGTCCTGGCGAGGTCATTTCCTGTCCCCAGAGGAAGTACAGCTACAGGCGGATGGGGGTCATTCCTAACTCATCCAGGGCAGACAGGATCCACCCCACCTAAGGCGAGAAAAGGTGAGAGAGAGAGAGAGAGAGAGAGAGAGAGAGAGAGAGAGAGAGAGTGAGATCGGGCTCTGTTAATGAAGTTCATTAATGCTGTGAATAATGTATAAGGTCCTGGGACATGTTCATACATGTTAACTATGTATGCATGTATGTATGTGTGTGTGTGTGTGTGTGTGTGTGTGTGTGTGTGTGTGTGTGTGTGTGTGTGTGTGTGTGTGTGTGTGTGTGTGTGTGTGTGTGTGGGTGTGCTGTGTGTGTGTGTGTGTGTGTGTGTTGCCACAGGGGGAGCTGTGTTCACACACAGTAACACATTTGCACTGTCTATCATCAAGCACCCTCAAACTCAACTCTGGACCTCGAACCCAGTTTCATTGCTTTTTCATTGTTCCCCTGTAATCAGGGACTGATTTAGATCTGGGACACCAGGTGTGTCCACTTAATTAGCAAAATTAACAGAAAACCAAAAGGTTTCGGATCTCGTGGGGTAAAAGTTGAATACCCCTGACAGTAGCACTGAAAACATACAGAGTCATTGTGACCGACAGACAGACAGACAGACAGACAGACAGACAGACGTAATAGCAGTTGAATTGAAGTAAAACAGTAATAACATGTTCATTCTCTCACCGTCCCGTCTCCTCCACAGGCCAGGATACGCAGGTTTGGCACTTTCCTGTACAACTCCAACCTGGGAGACATGACGTACAGAGGTTAGGGTGTAGGAAATAGTGTATAGGGTGTAGTGTGTGGGAAATAGATTGTAGCATGCAGGGCGTAGTACTCACGCCTCTCTGAGCCCTCCCTGGGAGAGATCAAACACCTGGCGAGGGTTCAGGATCCACATAAACATCTGTAACACCTTAGTACCCTGAGACACAGAGAGAGAAGGATGATAGGGTCAGGGGTCAGGGATGACGGTAGCTAGGGGTTTGTGGGCCAGCAGTTAGGGTTATAGGTCAGGAATCAAAGGTTAACTTACCTGGTTGCCTCCACTCTTGGGGTTGACAAAGACTAGAACAGGTTTCATCAGAGGGGAGGGAAGGGGCTTCAGCATGAACGGGCGCCACTTTGACTCCTAATGGGAGCAAAAAGATATTAGCAAGAGCCGACCCCTTGTCAGCAAATAGACCACGTTTGTACTCAGTACTCACCCCACAGAGGGACAGAGAACAGTACTCACCCCACAGAGGGACAGAGAACAGTACACACCCCACAGAGGGACAGAGAACAGTACTCACCCCACAGAGGGACAGAGAACAGTACTCACCCCACAGAGGGACAGAGAACAGTACACACCCCACAGAGGGACAGAGAACAGTACTCACTCCACAGAGGGACAGAGAACAGTACTCACCCCACAGAGGGACAGAGAACAGTACTCACCCCAAAGAGGGACAGAGAACAGTACTCACCCCACAGAGGGACAGAGAACAGTACTCACCCCACAGAGGGACAGAGAACAGTACTCACCCCACAGAGGGACAGAGAACAGTACACACCCCACAGAGGGACAGAGAACAGTACTCACCCCCAGGGGGACAGAGAACAGTACACCCCACAGAGGGACAGAAAACAGTACACACCCCACAGGGGACAGAGAACAGTACTCACCCCACAGAGGGACAGAAAACAGTACACACCCCACAGAGGGACAGAGAACAGTACTCACCCCACAGAGGGACAGAGAACAATACACACCCCACAGAGGGACAGAGAACAGTACTCACCCCACAGAGGGACAGAAAACAGTACTACTCAGTTCCCTCAGACTGGTCCTTCTTTTGAATGATGTGCGTTTTTCCTCCTTGAGAGTTTTTGAATGAGCTCTGTGTGAGGGGAGAGACAGAAAACATTAAGGCACCCCACAGATAAACCCTGAAGCACACAGTACACACCCCACAGAGGGACAGCGCAATCTACTGCTGGTGAGGGACAGTTGAAGTTACCCCACAGTAATACAGAAGAGACTGCAGACTCCACAAGAGTGACAGAAACAGTACGTACCCCACAGAGAGTCTGAGAATCAGTATGTAAATTAAGTTGGTAAATGAGTCTGTAAATGAGTCTGTAAGAGGACAGAGAACAGGACTGCCCCACAGAGGGACAGAGAACAGGACTGTGTAAAGAGGTGTAAAGGAGTCTGTAAAGGAGTCTGTAAAGGACCCCACAGTGTGTAAAGGAGTCTGTAAAGGAGTCTGTAAAGGGGGAGTGCGTAACAGGAGTGTGTAAAGGGAGTCTGAAAAGTCAGTAAACACCCGTAAAGAGTGACAGTAGAACAGGACTGCCCCACAGAGGACTGTGTAACAATGTGTAAAGGAGTCTGTAAGAGGAGTCTGTAAAGGAGTGCGTAACAGAGTGACAGAAAAGGAGTCTGTAAAGGAGTCTGAGAACAGGACTGCCCCACAGAGTGACAGAGGACAATACAAAGGAGTGGAAAGAGTGTGTAAAGGAGTCTGTAAAGGAGTCTGTAAACAAGTGCGTAAAGAGTGTGTAAAGGAGTCTGTAAAGAGGGAGTCTGTAGGGACAGGACTGCGTAAAGGAGTGTGTAAAGGACACCCCACAGAGGGACAGTAACAGAGAACAGTGTGTAAGAGGACAGAGAAAGGAGTCTGTAAAGGAGTCTGTAAAGGAGTCTGTAACAGGAGGGACAAAGAACAGTGTGTAAAGGAGTCTGTAAAGGAGTCTGTAAAGGACCCCAAAGAGGGACAGAAAACTGCGTAAAGGACCCCAAGAGGACAGTGAAAGGAGTCTGTAAAGGAGTCTGTAAAGGAGTGTGTAAAGGAGTCTGTAAGAGGGTCTGAGAACAGGACTCGTAACAGAGGTGAAAGGAAACAGTAAACAGAGTGTGTAAAGAGTGTGTAAAGGAGTCTGTAAAGGAGTCTGAAAACAGTCTGTAAAGAGGGACAGTAAACAGTGTGTAAACAGTCTGTAAAGGAGTCTGTAAACAGACTGCGTAAAGGAGTGTGTAACTGGACCTTCGTGAATGATGTGTAAAGGAGTGTGTAAAGGAGTCTGTAAAGGAGTCTGTAAAGGAGTGCGTAAAGGAGTGTGTAAAGGAGTCTGTAAAGGAGTCTGTAAAGGACTGCGTAAAGGAGTGTGTAAAGGACTGCGTAAAGGAGTGTGTAAAGGAGTGTGTAAAGGAGTCTGTAAAGGAGTCTGTAAAGGAGTGCGTAAAGGAGTGTGTAAAGGAGTCTGTAAAGGAGTCTGTAAAGGACTGCGTAAAGGAGTGTGTAAAGGACTCTGTAAATCAGTGTGTAAATTAAGTTGGTAAATGAGTCTGTAAATGAGTCTGTAAAGGAGTGTGTAAAGGAGTGTGTAAAGGAGTGTGTAAAGGAGTGCGTAAAGGAGTCTGTAAAGGAGTCTGTAAAGGAGTCTGTAAAGGAGTCTGTAAAGGAGTGCATAAAGGAGTCTGTAAAGGAGTGCATAAAGGAGTCTGTAAAGGAGTGTGTAAAGGAGTGTGTAAAGGAGTCTGTAAAGGAGTGTGTAAAGGAGTGCGTGCCCAAGCATGTGGGTCTTCTCCAATCCTGGCTGTTTGGCTGTGATGTGACGTGAAGGCTCCCTGTTGGACTGTGTGTGTGCTCTAGGGTTAAGCCGGTGGTTGAGCTGCGGTTGAGCTACGTGCGTGTGTGAATCTGTGTCAGGGTTCGTGTGTGTGTCGTGTTCTCACCTGTGGCTTCCTGACTTTGATGATCCAGGAGGGGGGGACGATGACCCCGGCGTGAGCCCCCAGAGAACAGGGCTCCTCAATCTGATGTAGCTGGAAACACGTCACCTTGTTATGGAACTGAGGGGGACAGGAGAGGAGAGGAGGAGGGGAGAGAGGAGAGAGGGAGGAGACGGGGTTAGGGGTCTGTAGGTACCGCTACTAACTCATACAGACACTCTTATAGAGAAGAACACACACACACACACACACACATCCCCAATACACAAACACACACACATACAAACACACAGAGAAACACACAAGACACTACTCACAGCTTGTTTGCACCAGGAGCAGCTGATGGCCACAATCTCTTTACTGTGGAAGAACTTCTGCTGGAAGCTCTACCGGATACACAGGATGTATCGTGTTATTCATTCGAGATATACACAATAGACAGGGTGCATATCCTTCAGGTGTAACAGTAGGTGTCTTACCTTTCCACACTGTCTGCATTTCCCCTCTTGGCGGCGCCGGTGCACCCAGTGATGCCTCAACATATTCTGCAGAAGACAGGGACGAGGGAGAGGGAAAGAAAAGAGAGCAGTCAGAGACGGACATATACAGCAGTTCTCACACACAAACACACATATCAGAGACACACCATCATCAGATGCTGACTCACATCTCTGAGGCAGCGAGAGCCTCCTTCTCTAAACGTTGGTTTACAGCGGAAGTTAATCTGAGAGAGAAGGAGAGGGTGGGGGCAGTGAGAGATGGTAAGGATGTAGCGCCAGGTGTGCTTTATCGGATTGACTTGTTGAAAGGGAGAATTGCAATGTGTGTGTGTGTGTGTTACCTTGTCGAGCTGCTCGATGCAGGCGGTGTGGACTACGATCTTACACGCTCCGCACTTCCTCCTGGGGGCAGACTTCTTAAAAGAGAGGACACACACACACACACACCAGAAAAAGCAGTGAGACTCACGTAGACACACACACACACACACACACACACACACACACACACACACACACACACACACACACACACACACACACACACACACACACATACAATCGGATAGATCTGCCAGCTCGGACCAAGTCACAATAAAATAGTTGTCTACGCTTGAAAAAAACATCAAACACGTATTAAGGTCATAATGTGTTAGAGAGGAACTTGACATGAAGAGATGTATTTATTGTTTATTTCACTTTTGTTCATCTATTTCACGTGCTTTGGCAATGTAAACATATGTTTCCCATGCCAATAAAGCCCTTAAATTGAATTAAATTGAAATTGAGAGAGAGAGAGAGGAAGAGAGAGAGGAAGAGAGAGAAAGGGGGAAAGGGGGGAAGAAAGAGAGAGAGACAGATGGGGAAACTAGAGAGAGATGACATTTTGGCCTGTTCTTACCAGCCTCTATCCTATTCAGACTAATGACAGTGTTTGTGGCCTCTCCACTAAGAGATATTAAAGGCCAAATGCAGCCATTTTTTAATCAATATCAGATCATTTCTGGGTAACAATTAAGTACCTTACTAACCAGGTTTGCATCCAACCATTTAATGCGATGAATTACCTGACGCACGAAAAAAGTCACGACCGGGCTGATGGAAACATGAAATGACCGTACAGTATTATAAATGCGGACTGACAATTTGTTCGTTCGAACGGTGGGTACCTTTTGTGTCGGTAAAATGTATTATGCAAGAAATGGTGGTGGAACCGCCTTTATGCGCAAATATTGACATACTATTAACCATCATATCGAAGTAAAACTTGGAGTCACACGAAGACATGGTGTGTGGTCCTCCCACTAGGACTCGGGAAAGCCTTGCGGTTTATTAGGCTACAGATGAAAGAAGTCATGATGAATTTCACAGGGAGATGAATACGCACGGCGATGAGCTTGATGTTGCTTTCCATAATCTCATAATACACTGTAGGTAGTCTACCCCCACTGTATCTGTGAGCTGTTGGCTGGAGAGACAGAGAAGAGCTCCAACTTCTTAATCATAGACTCAATTTTGTCCCGCACATTGAATATAGTTGCGGAGAGTCCCTGTAATCCTAGATTCAGATCATTCAGGCGAGAAATAACATCACCCAGATAGGCCAGTCGTGTGAGAAACTCGTCATCATGCAAGCGGTCAGACAAGTGAAAGTGGTGGTCAGTAAAGTAAACTTTAAGCTGGTCTCTTAATTTTAAAAAAGTGTCAATACTTTGCCCCTTGACAACCAGCGCACTTCTGTACGTTGTAAAAGTGTTACATGGTCGCTGCCCATATCATTGCATAGTGCAGAAAATACACGAGAGTTCAGGGGCCTTGCTTTAACTAGGTTAACCATTTTCACTGTAGTGTCCAAAACGTCTTTCAAGCTGTCAGGCATACCCTTGGCAGCAAGAGCCTCTCGGTGGATGCTGCAGTGTACCCAAGGGGCGTCGGGAGCAACTGCTTGCACACATGTTACCACTTCCACTATGTCTCCCTGTCATGGCTTTTGCGCCATCAGTACAGATACCAACATGAGCAGCAGCTACGTTTGGCTACATACGGACCATTAGTGGAATTCCCGCAAGAGAGTAACGGTTAATGTGATTGGATGTTAATTATTTGACGAGGCTACCTGTATTTGACATTGTGTTGTTACTTCGCTGAACACTAGATGGTTTCATTTGATTTTTGGCAGTGAAACGAGGCTACTCAGGCAAGAAACAAACCTCACCCAAATGTATGGCCCCATTGGAAATTATAAATGGACTGTTGGAAAATGTGAAGGAAAAAAAAGTTGTAAAAAATTTGAATCACATTTTTATTTCGCGTACCCCTGACGGCATTGCGTGTACCCATGGGGGTACGCATACCCCAGTTTGGGAATACCTGCACTTCTAACACAATGTAAATACATACGACTAATAAAACTTGAAATTTGAATTATAGACTTCAGCATAACACTGTTATCACCAGTGCTCTCCTCACACACTCTGGCTCTCTCTCCTCACACACTCTGGCTCTCTCTCCTCACACACTCTGGCTCTCTCTCCTCACACACTCTGGCTCTCTCTCCTCACACACTCTGGCTCTCTCTCCTCACACACTCTGGCTCTCTCTCCTCATACACTCTGGCTCTCTCTCCTCACACACTCTGGCTCTCTCTCCTCACACACTCTGGCTCTCTCTCCTCACACACTCTGGCTCTCTCTCCTCACACACTCTGGCTCTCTCTCCTCACACACTCTGGCTCTCTCTCCTCACACACTCTTCTGGCTCTCTCTCCTCACACACTCTGGCTCTCTCTCCTCACACACTCTGGCTCTCTCTCCTCACACACTCTGGCTCTCTCTCCTCACACACTCTGGCTCTCTCTCCTCACACACTCTGGCTCTCTCTCCTCACACACTCTGGCTCTCTCTCCTCTGACCACTCTCTTCCTCTTTCCCCTTCTGTCTCTTCTCTCCCTGTTTCCCTCACTCATCTCTCCACTTTCTGTCCTTTGTCCTTTCTGTCAGTCTACCCCTCTCCTCTCCTTCTCCCTCCCTCTCTTTCTCTCGCTGTCTCTATTTTCCACTCTCTCGCTCTCTATCCCTCTCTCTGACTCACTCCATCTCCATGTACTCACTGCAGTCTTCAGTACACAGGTGTCTTCTCCCAGGTAGCACAGCTCTCCAGAACAACTGGTCTCCAGCCACAGGTGGTCTCCGTTCACAGCAGTCTCCTACACACACACACACACACAAACGCACAGCAACACAAAATTCAGCACACGCACACAAAGAAACATGTTAGACCTTCCCCACATGCCCGGCAGACAAACAGTGTATGAGTGTTTAATGTGTCTAATTGTCCATTGGATTCCAGTGTGTGGGCGAGGGAAATATATCCTCCCCTACAGGGTGTGTGGATCAAACATAAAACAGACACAACAAACACACACAGAGAAGCAGCACAGCACAACCACAATCACATTATTTGCTCTGTGCTGCATGAAGTTGATACATTAGCTCATTAAAGTTTAATGGCTGTGTGTGTGTGTGTGTGTGTGTGTGTGTGTGTGTGTGTGTGTGTGTGTGTGTGTGTGTGTGTGTGTGTGTGTGTGTGTGTGTGTGTGTGTGTGCGTGCGTGTGTGTGTGTGTGTGTGTGTGTGTGTGTGTGTGTGTGTGTGTTGCGTGTGTGTGTGAGTGAGTGTGTGCGTGGTGTGTGTGTGTGTGTGTTTGCGTGCGTGCGTGTGAGTGAGTGTGTGCGCGCGGTGTGTGTGTGTGTGTGTTGTTTGCGTGCGTGTGTGTGAGTGAGTGTGTGCGCGCAGTGTGTGTGGATCATGCAGAGAGGGAAATGCCAGTAATGACGTTGAGGAAATCTCCTGCATGGAGAGACCTATTTCTCCCCAGGTATAGCCGGGTTGGATCCCTGGGTGTGCCCTTACAGAAAAACCACACCAATTTCACCTGATGAGGTGTTTCACATGTGATATTGTGTGAAGTGAATGTGATAAAATGTGACAACATGTAAAAGCAACATGTGATGACATGAAACTACACAGGTGACAAACATAGGGATGCCAAATATTTTCACATGTGAAACTGCAATTGTGAGAACATGTTATTCTAGGTGAAAAGGTGGTGTTAGCATCTACATTTATTACATGTGAACAACTGAACTCACACGTGAACATTTCAGCTCAACATGTGAAAACACGTGAAACTGCACATTTCACATGCTTATTTGTAAGGGAAATGAATGAAATGGTATGGAGTTTTAAAGTAAGTTGTATGCCGCTCAGCTAAAATAGTGTTCAAATCTTTAATCAATGACTATATGATTACATTTGACATGACCACCTAGTGCTGAATTTGCAATATGATCCCACCTGGGATTTGAACTCACAACCTCTGGATTTGGGATACACTGAGAGTTCTGTAGCAGTCCAATACACAGTCATTACCTATAATACATATCTGCACTTAGCAGAAGAGTGCCATCTGCACTGCTATGTTAGTTCTCATTTAAAGACATGCTCCGGAACTTTGGTGACTAGTAAGTATTTTCTAAACCTCTCGCTGTGGGCTGGATGTGTCAATGTGTAGTTCATAACATGCATAATCTGTTAGCAGAATTAATATCTTACCTCAATTAGCCACGGAATCCCTCATTTGAAAGCAACAGTTTTTCTGGAAGCTGTGCTGCGCCATTTTCCCTCCATTTTCCCCCATGTGGTCCAGAACCCGAGCAATTCGAGTTCAACCAATGGGCTTCAGCCTCTCGCCCCATGAGTGACAGCTAGCAAGAGGTACATCATGAACCCATAGCAGAGCGAGAGAGAGAGAGCAATGACGTGATGCACATACTGTATGTGATGTAGTAGGCCATTTTCGGGGACCACTTTAGGCTCGTGAGTTCTACTTTCAGAACTACTGTCAAAAAAGTATACAAAAGTACCGGAGAATCTCTTTAATCTGACTATTCTCCCATCATTGATTTAATTGACGTATTTCAGACATTTGAGGGTTTTCTGTATAGATATCTAATGTTGGTGTGGCATATTATTCTGCTTTAATGTTACTGCTGAATCACTATGGTAAATATCATATTTTTTCTTGAGTGTATTTTTTACAAAGCTGAGATGGAATATGAAGTTCAAAGTGTGAAATCAGTCGTCGACACAGACATGGTGGCGTAGCAAGTTGATCATCGTGCTGTGAACCAAGAGGTTGTGAGTTCAAATCCCAGGGAGGACGTGTTGAATAAAAAGCCCTGTGTAAATAAACAATCTAATCAAAGTGTGTCAAATATGTAAGTTGGAAATGCTGTATGTGTTGTTTGTGTGTGTATTCTAAGAACTGATTTTTGTTTGCAGGGCATCACCTGGGAAATCTCAGGTGAAATACTCCATCCATAGTTGAAAGGTCATGTGATCGCGTGAACCGTCATTACACGGGAAGTGTTCCAAAAACACATTGATCCACATGTTTTCACATGTCAAATTCAACAGGTGAAATCATGCGTTTTTTTTCCGTGTGTGTGTGTGTTTGTTTGTGTGTGTGACTCACTGTCCAGTCAACGGACGTGCGTATCTCCTTGGACGGTCCGTTAGTGATGGGGGGCATGGGTTTGTGGACTGGGGCCAAGTGCTGGAGACCCGACCGCGAGATGGCTTTCCTGAAAAACACACATTATTAAATTATTAGTGTGACCCATCATATCAAATCTCATGACCTGTAAATCAGTGAAATGAAGGGATTCGTTGACGAGTACCATCTTTAATCAGTGACATGAAAGGACTTAGGTGATTGAGGAAAATAGCACCATGTTTCTTTTAGAGAGGATTGCATGATGCTACTTCAGTACACTGACCCAGTAGCCCCGATACTCAGGAGAGATGCGGAGAGAAAGAAAGAGAGGGGGACGGAGGGAGAGAGAGAAAAGGATGAGTCAGCAGTGTTGAGAGCTGCTCCTGGCGCCCTCACCCTCAATATAACCTCCCCACAACCTCCACACAACCTCCTTAAAGCCTCCCCTACAACAACCCACAACCTCCCTATAACCAACTTGTAGAGTTAAATCTCTGCTATCTGCTCGCAGCAACATTTGTTTGCATGATGCGTAATAGCACAATAATATTGAGTATGTTCAGTATAATGTAATACAATACATATAACATTCAGATCCGTCCTACAGAGTAGCTGCCTATATTCCAATCTCCAGCCCGCTGTAACCGTGACAATCTAGGTGGGTTAAATAACAGGAACTACCCTGGAACCACCTCACCTCTCTCTCATCTGTCCTATGCAGTATGCAACACAGAGGGTGTATGGTGAGGCCTGCGTGCGTGTGTGTGGATAGGTACGGTGGAAAGTGTGCCTAATTCCCCTGGTGCCAAAGATGTCAATTAAGGCAGCCCCCCGCACCTCTCTGATTCAGAGGGGTTGGGTTAAATGCAGAAGACACATTTCAGTTGAAGGCATTCAGTTGTACAACTGACTAGGTACCCCCCCCCCTTTCCCTTTTCCGAATACCTGACAACCTGTTGAAAGTTTCAGACCTCATCTAGAATTATCCACCGTGACAAAAACAGGGCTGCTTACAGGGCTGTGTAATACGAGCCCCTGCACACACACACACAAAATACATGTACGTGGGTGACAACACGCGACTGAATGCATGCCACTGAGGCCAACACACACACCACATTGACAGACAATAATGCACCTAAAATCTACCGCATTAACGGATAACAGTGATAACATAACACACACACACACACACATGCACACACACCCATACTGTCCAAACACACTTAACCCCTGTTCTTATCAGATACCAGCGATAAAGAAACACACACACAAACTGCCCACACATGCTCATCAGTGTGTTTAGTGTTGAGTGGTCTAGATGAATCTAACCTGATTATAGCCGGGACCTGATCGGACAGGATAGACAGTTTGAGTAGACTGACAGAGTAGAGATACGGATGTGTGTGTGAGGGAGTGGGATAAAGAGAGAGAGAGAGAGAGTGTGTATATGATAGCGAGAGTGATAGAGAGGCCTGTGTTCATTCACTACTATCAACACCTGATGCCTCAGCGATCAGAGAGTAGCTATGTACTGTAGTGTGTTGAACACACACACAGAGACACACAGACAGAGACAGACAGACCACCATTGCATTTCAACTGCATGCTTAGTAATCTACTAAGTACATAGCAGGATCAAGGTATTAAAGCTTGATGACTTTGGTGTTAGACTGGATGGATATACAGTAATGGGGCCTCTACAGAGGAACGAGTCGGCTCAGGCACCTAACAGTCAACAGGGTAACAGAGGTTGATTTGATGACTTTGGTGTTAGACTGGATGGATATACAGTAATGGGGCTTCTACAGAGGAACGAGTCGGCTCAGGCACCTAACAGTCAACAGGGTAACAGAGGTTGATTTGATGACTTTGGTGTTAGACTGGATGGATATACAGTAATGGGGCTTCTACAGAGGAACGAGTCGGCTCAGGCACCTAACAGTCAACAGGGTAACAGATTAGAATATTCACTCCATGGTTTGGGTTCATTCAGTTCCCTTTTCAGTTCAGTAAATCCAGGAAGTGAACTGAAATTAAACTAATACCTTTAAAAAATCCACAGAGAAAACCGAATGGAAAACTGAATTGATCCCAACTGGTGATTGACACTCCCCCGATGTAGAAGTTAGTGGTTGCTGGTGTATCACATAAACCAAAGAAAGATACCCACACACCTGACTGATTAACTGAGCAACTACAGAAAAAAGCAGACTGTGCCTGTCTCTCTCTCTCTCTCTCTCTCTCTCTCTCTCTCTCTCTCTCTCTCTGTCTCTCTGTCTCTCTGTCTCTGTCTCTCTGTCTCTCTGTCTCTCTGTCTCTCTGTCTCTCTGTCTCTCTCTCTCTGTCTCTCTCTCTCTCTCTGTCTCTCTCTCTCTCTCTCTCTCTCTCTCTCTCTCTCTCTCTCTCTCTCTCTCTCTCTCTCTCTCTCTCTCTCTCTCTCTCTCTCTCTCTCTCTCTCTCTCTCTCTCTCTGTCTCTCTCTCTCTCTCTCTCTCTCTCTCTCTCTCACTCTCTCTCTCGTCCTCCTTGCCTACTCCTGTTCTTTCTCCTCCTCCTCTTCTTCCTCCTCTTCCTTCTATAAGTCGTGGCAGCAGTGCAAGGCTGACATGGTTGCTATAGTAACCACCCAGTATGCACCAGTTGTCTCTGTGTAAAGATGTAATTATAGAGTAGAGACTTAGTGTCAGCACCATGGTCTGCGCACACACACACACACACGCATGCACGCACACACACACACACACGCACGCACGCATGCATGCATGCACGCAAACACACACATGCACACACACCTGTATCCTCTGACTGTCAGGCTGCTACACAGGCAGGACCAACCCCCAAAGATGAGGTCACCCTACTGTACACACTCAATGCCTCTACCAAGACAACATCTCATATAAAAGCATCTCCAATACAGTGCCTATTGTAACTGTTCAACAGCATTATATACAGTTGAAGTCAGAAGTTTACATACACTTAGGAGTCATTAAAACTCGTTTTTCAACCACTCCACAAATTTCTTGTTATTTTTGTACCTTTATTTAACCAGGTAGGCTAGTTGAGAACAAGTTCTCATTTGCAGCTGCGACCTGGCCAAGATAAAGCAAAGCAGTTTGACACATAGAACAACACAGAGTTACACATGGAATAAACAAAACATACAGTCAATAATACAGTAGAACAAAAGAAAACAAAGAGTCTATATACAGTGAGTGCAAATGAGGTAAGATAAAGGAGTTAAGGCAATAAATAGGCCATGGTGGCGAAGTAATTAAAATATACCAATTAAACACGGGAATGGTAGATGTGCAGAAGATGAATGTGCAAGTAGAGATACTGGGGTGCAAAGGAGCAAGATAAATAAATAAATACAGTATGGGGATGAGGTAGATAGATGGGCTGTTTACAGATGGGCTACGTACAGGTGCAGTAATCTGTGAGCTGCTCTGACAACTGGTGCTTAACGTGCAGTTCGTTCCAGTTATTGGCAGCAGAGAACTGGAAGGAAAGACAACCAAAGGAGGAATTGGCTTTCGGGGTGACCAGTGAGATATACCTGCTGGAGCGCGTGCTACGAGTGGGTGCTGCTATGGTGACCAGTGAGCTGAGATAAGGCGGGGCTTTACCTAGCAGAGACTAGTAGATAACCTGTAGCCAGTGGGTTTTTAACGCTCTCCTCGGCACCCCCAGGCGTTTCACAATGTTGTTGTAGCCCTAAACTAGCTCACCTGAGTCAAGTAGTCCAGGGCTTGATAATTAGTTGAATCAGGTGTGCTATCTCTGGAATAATTGAAATCCACGGAACGGCGGGGGTGTCCCGGAGGAGAGGTTTGAAAAGCCCTGCCCGAGGTTGGCCGCTCACTCACCTGTAACCCAGCAGCCTGCGATACCAACGTACTTCCATTACTCTACCTCTCCTCTCATCCCCTCTGTCCTTTTCTCTCCATCAGTCTTCCACAAACGCTCCTCTCCGCCCCTCCGCCCTGCACTTCTACAGTCCTGCAACTAGTGTCCACTGGTCGACAGGTACTGATGGAAATACATCCTTAGTAACACACACACACACCAGGTAATTGTTCTGATCATTGTGACGGGCAGCTGAGACTTGACACCAGTCACCTATACCGTGTGTGTGTGTGTGTGTGTGTATGTGTGTGTGTGGTGTCAGATGGTCCGTGCCACTTAGCCACATCATCCTAGTCTTCCCCCGTCTCAGTCACCCCAAGGTCTATTCTGGGAACATTGCGTCACCCTCACGACCCTGACCGCTGACCCACGACCTGACACCGACAGCTGCTCGTCAGCGCGCCGGTCCAAGGTTTTTAGTGACATAGAATTCACAGCATCACGTACACAGTGCGGATTTACACCATTCCTTTTTGTTGTTGTTTCTTTTAAGACGGAATGAGAGTTTCTTCAACCGCAAACACACACACACACGCACAGACACACACACACACACACACACATAAAGGCCCAATGCACACAAACACATACATAGACAATGGCAGGAAAACTCAAAATAGTGTAGACCAGATCTTAACGACACGCATTAAGCACTCATAGTCACACACTGACCAGGGGTGGACGAGACTAGGGAGAGGGTCAGGAAAGGGTTGTCATGGTAACCTCAAACTTCCTTCCCTCTGAGTTCATCTAAATACAGCATCTCTCTCTCTCTCTGAGTGGGTGTATGTGAGAGCAGCTGCAGTGAGAACAGAGCACAACTCACTATCAGCTCCTATTAGATCAACTCCGCTCCTCGCAGCACTGCTATGACACACACACACACCCCTACCAAAGCACTTTGAACACACAGCCTGCTAGATCAGACTGTGTATCGTATACAACACACACACACTTAACTAAAATCCCTGTGAGACTTCACCACTTCTTCAAAAACACAAAAGAGAGAAGAGAAGTGAGGAGAGGGGAGAGGAGAAAAGAGGTATGGAGAGAGGAGAGAGGAGAGGTATAGAGAGAGGAGAGAGGAGAGGAGAGGAGAGGTATGGAGAGAGGAGAGGAGAAGAGAGGTATGGAGAGAGGAGAGAGGACAGGAGAAGAGAGGTATGGAGAGAAGAGAGGAGAGGTAAAAAGAGAGGAGCGAGGAGAGGAGAGGAGAAGAGTGGTATGGAGAGAGGAGAGGACAGGTATGGAGAGGAGAGGTGTGGAGAGAGGAGAGAGGACAGGAGGAGAGAGGAGAGGTATAATGAGAGGAGCGAGGAGAGGAGAAGAGAGGTATGGAGAGAGGAGAGGACAGGTATGGAGAGGAGAGGTGTGGAGAGAGGAGAGAGGACAGGAGAAGAGAAGAGAGGAGAGGAGAGGAGAAGAGAGGTATGGAGAGAGGAGAGGACAGGTATGGAGAGGAGAGGACAGGTATGGAGAGGAGGGAGAGGAGAGAGGGAGAGGAGGAGGAGGGAGAGGAGAGGAGAGGAGAGGAGAGGAGAGAGGAGAGGAGAGAGAGAGGAGGAGAGGAGAGGAGAGGAGAGGGAGAGGAGAGAGAGAGGAGAGGAGAGGCTTTGTCAGCACGATTCACTGGCAGATAAAAAACAATCCCATCTTTGACTCTCCTTATTTCTGCTAAATTAAACTAATGTACTGTTGGAGGGAGATAAGAAAGCGCTGAGTGGAGAAGAGGAGGACAAGATGCTACTGAAACAGCAGACGTGTCCTCAATCTGTTTGTCTTCTTTAACCCTGTAATGTCTGGGGTTTTTAACATTGTAACACACACACACAACAAACACAAATACACACACTCGCAAACACGCATTCGCAAAGACACACACACACATGTAATAGCATGGCTGCCTGGACACCAGTGGAGAGGGAGGAGTAGGTGTTGGAGAGAGAAGATAACCTGTGTGTGTGTGTGTATGTGTGTGTGTGTTAGAGCTCCATCCTGCCTGTGCAGACAGGAAGCCTGGGCCTTTCCCTCTGACCCCCCCTTTCCTCTTTCTATTTCTATCCCTCTCCCACCCCACCTCTAACCACGCACGCACACACACACACACACACACACACACACACACACACACACACACACACACACACACACACACACACACACACACACACACACACACACACACACACACACACACACACACACACACACACAGAGAGAGAGACACACAGAGAGAGACACACAGACACTGAAAGAAAACACACACACACACAAAACACATACAAACAGACACACGGACACTGAAAAGACACACACTAAGAGTTGAGAGTAACAGAGGAGTGGGGAGGTGGACAGTGGAGGGAGGAAGAGGAAGAAAGCAAAGAGAGGGAGAGGAGGAGGAAGAGGTGTCAGCCACTTGGGAGGGTTAGGGTCCCAATAGAACAGATGCTCACCGCTGCTGTCCTTGACCAAGATCAGAGGGTGTGTATGTGTGTGTGTGTGTGTGTGTGTGTGTGTGTGTGTGTGTGTGTGTGTGTGTGTAAGGGTGGTTCAAGCTGTCCTATTCCTTCACTCCTCTATTGGCCTACATTACTTTTCCTTAGGCAGAGAGACAGAGAGAGAGCGAAAGAGAGAGAGAGAGAGAGAGAGAGAGAGAGAGAGAGAGAGAGAGAGAGAGCAAAAAGAGAGAGAGAGAGAGAGAGAGAGAGAGAGCGACAGCGAAAGAGGGAGTGAGAGCGAGAGAAAGAGAAAGAGAGCGAAAGAGATAGAGAGAGAGAGAGCGACAGCGAAAGAGAGAGTGAGATCGAGAGAAAGAGAGAGAGAGAGTGAAAGAAAGAAAGAGAATGAGAGTGTGGGAGAGAGAAAGAGAGAGAGAGAGAGAGAGTGAAAGAGAGAGAGAGAGAGAGAGAGAGAGAGAGAGAGAGAGAGAGAGAGAGAGAGAGAGAGAGAGAGAGAGAGAGAGAGAGAGAGAGAGAGAGAGAGAGAGAGAGAGAGAGAGAGAGAGAGAGAGAGAGAGAGAGAGAGGGAGGGTCAGTGGGTGGTTTGGCTCTGCACCCCAACCTCCAAACAGAATCCAAGTGCTCGGGGGCTCAAGCTTCTCTCTTCTCTTATCCTTCTGTCCGTTCTGCCTCTTTCATGCCACAGAAGAAAAGAAGCAGCACATTCTTCCATAACTCCTACCCTGCCAACCCCCTCTCCTCTCAAAGAGGCGGCAGGTCCAAAAACAGCTTTAATGGCATATCTCTCTGTCTCTCTCCCTCTGTCTCTCTCTCTCTCTCTCTTTCAGTGTGTGTGTGTGTCTGCATGGGCATCAGTTCCAGAATTGTGGGAGGGAATGTGCCCACTCGCGACAGAGGATCCTCTCTCCCTCTATTTCTCTCTCTCTGTTCTTCTCTCATTCTCCCTCTCTTTCACACTGGGTCGTGACACCTCAATAATTACCCAGTGTGTGTGTGCGTGTGTGTGTGTGTGTGTGTGTGTGTGTGTGCGTGTGTGTGTGCGTGTATGCGTGTACTGTGGGGGAAGTATCTGAAGCATGCTGCTCTCCATGACCTTCCATCAGCGCAGAACAGACCGGCCAGCAGAAGAAAAGGACTGAACTGTCATATCAAAATATAATATCAGCATTTACCTCTTTCATTCAAAGTCCCTTGTGTCAAAGGTGAAATCTGTAGTTCTATTTCTGGTACAAAACATTAACCCAGGTGGGACTGAAGGGAAAACTGACGCTTGAATATGGCTGGAATAATGTTGAAATAGGGTTAGCGTAAGGTTTAAAAAAGGGTTTTGTATTAATAATGTTCAAACTGGGTTAGAATGAGGTTGTAACAACACCGTATCACTGTTGAAACAAGCGTTAGATTGCATTCATGTCGTAATAGGGTTAGGCAGAGGTTATAATAAGGTTAGTGTTGAGCAGGAATAACGTTGGAACAGGATTAGACAGAGGTTAGGCTTGCTGCTGAGGGAGTGGTGTCTCCTGGCTACTGTCTCACTCTCATCTCCTCACTGGCTAATAGAATCAATGATTTACTAAATGAGGCTCTGCTACCAAGAGAAATCACACACGGCCTCCCAGACCACAGCTGGAGAGCAAGGGATGTTCTAGAATTACTGAGATCTCCAAACAACTGTTCTGTGTATTGTGTGCTGTGTGTGTGTGTGTGTGTGTGTGTGTGTGTGTGTGTGTGTGTGTGTGTGAGAAAATTCACAGAGTGAAGCTTACATGTATCAATACTTTTGCAATTAACTCCCACACCTGTCTGGATGCTAGAACCACAGCCAGGCATTTTATTAAGCTTTTATGTGTGTGTGTGTGTGTGTGTGTGTGTGTGTGTGTGTGTGTGTGTGTGTGTGTGTATATATATGACTGGTAGGATTACAGAACACTGCTAGTCCCTCAGCACTCAGAAAGATGACTCTCGATTCAGAGCTAATGCCTCGCTTGCTGACAGACACACACACACACACACTCACACAAACACGCTCTGCTCATACATAAACCCTGACACACTGGCACCTCATGCACTGGCAACTCATGCACTAGGATGCCTCCCTTCTCCCCTCCCTCTCTTTCTCTCACCTCTCTCTCCCTCCCTCCCTCTCTTTCTCTCTCCTCTCCCTCTCTCCTCTCCCTCCCTCTCTTTCTCTCTCCTCTCTTTCTCTCTCCTCTCCCTCCTCTCCCTCCCTCTCTTTCTCTCTCCTCTTCCTCTCTCTCCTCTCCCTCTCTTTCTCTCTCCTCTCCCTCGCTTCCTCTCTCCTCTCCCTCGCTTCCTCTCTCCTCTCCCTCGCTTCCTCTCTCCTCTCCCTCGCTTCCTCTCTCCTCTCCCTCGCTTCCTCTCTCCTCTCTTCCTCTCCCTCTCTTTCTCTCTCGTCTCTTTCTCTCTCCTCTCTTTCGCTCTCAGCCAGACATGTGTCACAGTGATGGAGTCAGTCTCAGCTCAGTGGCACTGCCAGATGGACTGGACAGCACAGAGAGAGGGGGGGTATTTGTCTGACAGACAAACAGCAGGTTTAATAGGCACACACCACACCTGTTCCTGCCCAGCCATCCACTCTGGGGCCTAGTGAATCCTGCTGAAACTTGGGGCTGTAGTAGGGCCTGTGAGGGGGGTTGGGGGCAGGCAGCAGGAAAAGCCTCTTACAGCCAGACAAACACCAAATAAGGAGAGACTGACTCCACACAGCCTGAACATCCAATCCCCTTAATGCCTCATCACACTGCATTATGGGATGAAAACACCAGTCGCCAGCCCCAACCTCAGCGCTGCTCTGGAAAACGCCAGGAGACAGAGAGACCTTTTAAAGGAATAATCTGTCCTCTACTCCTAAAACAGACATCCCCCCCATTCCTCTCCTCACCACACAGATTAGGACTGACGGTTACCTACGCACGTATTATCAGACACTGTCTGTGTGTCTGACCTGCCCCACAGACCTGCTCCCATCAAATAAAACACTGGCATGCACACACACACCTCACTCACACACACCTCACACACACTCACTCACTCACTCTCACACTCACACATCTCAGTGTTGGACAGCCAGAACAGGGTATTACAACCCACAATGAGGAGGAAAGAGAGGAGGATGTATCACACTACTAACATCCTGGTGTGTGTGTGTGTGTGTGTGTGTGTGTGTGTGTGTGTGTGTGTGTGTGTGTGTGTGTGTGTGTGTGTGTGTGTGTGTGTGTGTGTGTGCATGTGTGTGTGTGTGCATACTGTGTGCGTTCTGCGCATGTGTATGCATGCAAGCGATTCGCAGACTCACGATTAAAACCCCTACACACACACACACACACAGAACACCCAACCATCTCACACACGCAGCTCAAATACTCACCGCTCCAATGCCTTTCAGCACATTCACGGGCTGCCAAAACTCCAGAAACTCAGCAGCTTATCCACCTTCTCGCACCAAACCAACTCACAGAGAATGATCGACTCCTCCTCTCCCTCAGTAATCGCAACTCACAGAGAATGATCGACTCCTCCTCTCCCTCAGTAATCTCAACTCACAGAGAATGATCGACTCCTCCTCTCCCTCAGTAATCACAACTCACAGAGAATGATCGACTCCTCCTCTCCCTCAGTAATCACAACTCACAGAGAATGATCGACTCCTCCTCTCCCTCAGTAATCACAACTCACAGAGAATGATCGACTCCTCCTCTCCCTCAGTAATCACAACTCACAGAGAATGATCGACTCCTCCTCTCCCTCAGTAATCACAACTCACAGAGAATGATCGACTCCTCCTCTCCCTCAGTAATCACAACTCACAGAGAATGATCGACTCCTCCTCTCCCTCAGTAATCACAACTCACAGAGAATGATCGACTCCTCCTCTCCCTCAGTAATCACAGGGTTCATATGAAGGGGTCACCGCCTGGGCCCTGATCTGTCTTTTCATTTTGTCCATCCGTCCGGCTGCTCCCTACGCCCGCTGCCTGCTTTAGAAATACACGAGGAGTCACTGAACGAAGGGACAGAAGGACAGAGAGAGAAAGAGATGGAGAGAGGAAGAGATGGAGAGAGCGGACGAGGGGGAGATCATTGAAACAGGCCAGATAGAAGCAGACAGTTGTAAGCCCTCTCTTCCCCTGCACTAGACAGTCAACGTTCAGTGTGTTATCACTATGTATTCATCTGTATAAAACGATGGCGTCAGCAGCACGCTCTCTCTGCTGCACATGAATAAGTTAGTGAGGAAACAGAGGGGATGTACTTCCTCCCTGCTGTACAGCCCTCAGCTCAAAGCAGAGAGAGAGATGAGAGAGAGAGGTTGTATTGCTCAAAGTCAGCCTTAAATAATGACAACAAATTCTGTCTTGTATTTCCCATACACAACCACTACCAGGCCCAGGCTCTTCCCAAGGACATCCAACCACTACCAGGCCCAGGATCTTCCCAAGGACATCCAACCACTACCAGGCCCAGGCTCTTCCCAAGGACATACAACCACTACCAGGCCCAGGCTCTTCCCAAGGACATCCAACCACTACCAGGCCCAGGCTCTTCTCAAGGACATCCAACCACTACCAGGCCCAGGCTCTTCTCAAGGACATCCAACCACTACCAGGCCCAGGCTCTTCTCAAGGATATCCAACCACTACCAGGCCCAGGCTCTTCCCAAGGACATACAACCACTACCAGGCCCAGGCTCTTCTCAAGGACATCCAACCACTACCAGGCCCAGGCTCTTCCCAAGGACATCCAACCACTACCAGGCCCAGGCTCTTCCCAAGTACATCCAACCACTACCAGGCCCAGGCTCTTCCCAAGGACATCCAACCACTACCAGGCCCAGGTTCTTCCCAAGGACATCCAACCACTACCAGGCCCAGGCTCTTCCCAATGACATCCAACCACTACCAGGCCCAGGCTCTTCCCAAGGACATACAACCACTACCAGGCCTAGGCTCTTCCCAAGGACATCCAACCACTACCAGGCCCAGGCTCTTCCCAAGGACATACAACCACTACCAGGCCTAGGCTCTTCCCAAGGACATCCAACCACTACCAGGCCCAGGCTCTTCTCAAGGACATACAACCACTACCAGGCCCAGGCTCTTCCCAAGGACATACAACCACTACCAAGCCCAGTGCAAAGTTAAAGCTAGAATCATTAGTTGCTATATACATCTTTGGACTTATAAATCAATGATATATACCCATTATTCTTGAAGACGATAACCTATAAATGCCTCATGAGCTTATTTCAACTGTCGTTCCCCATTAGAAGCCAAAATATAAGTTTGTAAACAACGTAAACAATGTAAACAAACACTGTAATAACCTCAAAACATGGTTAAAACTACACATTTAAAATCATGGATGTCAGTCCTTGCATCCATAACGATGCCTATGAATTTGAGAGTGGTTACATTTCTCCAGCATCATTCCCTTCATTTTTTAGCGACACAGGGGCGGGGAGAACGCTATGTTATCGTTTCAGTTAGGGATAAGGTTTTGTCTCCTTAAAGTTGGTGGCAGCTCAGTTGACATACTGTATGATGCTTTAGAGACACAGTAGCCCTAGATCAGCCTGTAGGCTCATGTCCTCTCTCCTCCGTTCTCTCTCTCTCCTCCTTTTGGGAAAAGAAAAGTCAAAGGTAATCAAGGAGAGGCGACGTGGAGAGTGAACGTGGATGAAAAATGCGCCTGTATGAAACGGGAAGCTCCTTCTTCTCGCGTGTCATCAGGCAAATGACGTTTACAGGGGTGTGTCCCAAAATAAATGTGTAAAGTTCTAAAAAATAAATGAAGTTTATGTGCAAAACATTTGATAAATTCAAGGATAAGTAGCATATCGTTTTTAAATTGTGTGCTGGCTTTTCTCCTCCGACAATGCAACTGATCTGATTCAAAACTCTTCCGCGGTAGGATACACTTGTGCTTCCTCACCAAAAGGACGCTATCAAGGAGGGAAGGGCCGTCTTCCGTTTGCCTACTAACGGAAATGACACACTCCTCGACAACTCGGCCACTTATCAGTTTCCGGGGTCACGGAGGAGAGAGGACGGAGGAGAGAAAACAGGGCACGTTTCTTTTGCCCAAACAAGAAACGGCCTATGACTCAGAGTTTGTCAGGAACAGAAAGCCATTCATATTGTATGTTGAACTGTTCATCGGTTTCGGGATGAAAATGTGTCATCTGAACAATTCAACAATTAGGACTCTGATGGGCTGTTCAGAAGAGCACAAGTCTCTTTCTGAAGTCACAGGCTGAGCGCTCTACTCTCTCACTGTGATAACTGATTAAATCCCGACAGGCCTCCTGGAGAGTTTTACCCCAATATTTGAGTCTGGGTTATGGATGTTGTGGCCTTTTCATGGCAAACAGATCTGACCCAATTCTGGGCGATAATAACAATAAATGGTAACTGGGCCAAACAGATGTGGGCTGGATTTGGGCCGTAACAATTTTGCTGTCAGCGCCTGTCTGTTCTGGTCAGTTCAATGCTTCTTCCTTCAGTTACTGCAGGCAGGAACTGCAATTAGGGAACCATATCCAGAAGGTGTCTCGGAGTAGGGGTGCTGATCTAGGATCTGTCCATATAATCGTACTCATTATGATCTAAAAGGCAAAAATGATCCTAGATCAGCACATCAGAGTTGATGTTTTTCCACCCTGTCCTGTTTCTCTCTGTGTGGTTGTTAATCTTCTCTCTGTTGTTGGGTGTCCTGGTTGGAGATGAAGTAAAAACGATTTTATCCCACATGAGAGAGAGAGAGAGAGGTTTTGAACGTCCTCCTCTGGGAGATAGGCTACCCCACATACAACACAGACAACCACACATGCGAATGCATGCAAACACACACTTGCGTACACACACACACACAGTGGCGTAAAGTCCTTAAGTAAAAATACTTTAAAGTACTACATAAGTAGTGTTTTGGGGTATCTGTATTTTATTATACTTTCACAACATTCCTAAAGAAAAGAATGTACTTTTTACTCCATACATTTTCCCTGACACCCAAAAGTACTCGTTGCATTTTGAATGCTTAGCAGGAGAGAACATGGTCCAATTCACACACTTATAAACAGAACCTCCATGGTCATCCCTACTGCCTCTGATCTGGCGGACTCATTAAACACACATTCTTTGTTTGTAAATGATGCCTGAGTGTTGGAGTGTGCCCCTGGCTATCCGTAAATACATTTTAAAAAACAAGAAAACGGTGCCATCAGGTTTGCTTAATATAAGGAATTGTTTTATTATGTATACTTTTACTTAAGTATATTTTAGCAATTACATTTACTTGTGATACTTAAGTATATTTAAAACCAAATACTTTTAGACTTTTACTCAAGTAAGTATTTGACAGGGTGACTTTCACTTTTACTTGAGTCATTTTCTATTAAGGTATCTTTACTGTTACTCAAGTATGACAATTGGTTACTTTTTCCCACCACTGCCTATACACACACACACACCCGCTGGGTGTCTGAGTGCTGTTTATTTATGGGTAGCAGACATAGACGTCTCAGAATAGATGAAAGGGCCGAGAGCTTTCTGGGAACACAGTCCTGTGTGACCACTCACCCAGTGGAAGTCAGCTCAATGTGGGGATACAACACACTAAGTACACTCTCTCTATTATCTATATATCTGTCTGTCTGTCTATCTCAATCAATCAATCAAATGTATTTATTGACACTCACACACAGAGACACACTCATGCCTGATTACCACAATACACACTCTCCAGCTGTGGTCTGCCCCCTTGGGGCAGTGTCACTAGTACAGACTGGTGAATGGGGTACCTATTACTGGTCTGAAAGGAGTCATTGTTTTACACACACACACACACACACACACACACACACACACACACACACACACACACACACACACACACAGAGAGAGAGCCTTTCATGTTCAACGGTATCATTTCTCAGGTTTGTTTGAATCACACACTTAGACCACGGAGAGCTTGGCCTTCAAACAGACACAGGTGCTGCATGTAATCATGATGCATTCATTCACTATGGCTACTACAAACCAGAAGTCAGACAGACAGACTAAAGATTTCAACATCTCTCCACAAAAACCAAACGGCAAACAAATCATTAGGCGATATTGATTTGACCTCCAAAGCAGACCGTTTTCCAATACAAGAGGAGACTGACCGACACACTACGCTATGCAAGACCCCCCACACACACACACACACACACACATCTCTCACTAAATCAGAACAAAAGCTATAATAGCTTCCTCTGGGTTTTGTTGGGCACACACACACACAGCCTGCAAATCAATAAAGATAACCCCCCTTCCACACACGACAACACACAGAAAAACGACACAGAATATACAACAATAGGCATTTGCACACACACTATGGACACTAGGTCAGAATGCCAGTGTGCTCAAGCCAATGCGTGGTTCAGTCAGGGAGAAATAACCTACTCTGATAATTATCACAATTTAATAATGTAATAGTCTACCATATTAGTAATAATACAGTATTTCAGAGGACCTTATGTCAGAAATATGTGCGCTATCAAATGCTCTATCCCTCTCTCTTCTCCTTATTTGTGTGTTCGATTGTGTTTTTGTCAATGTTTGCCAATACAAACAACAGCCCAAGTGAATGTAAATGAGAAGAAAATGATCTAACGTTACAGTCCTCTAATCCCATCTTCCTCTCTGCTGTCTAAATCCTAGTTTTTATCCAAATAACGTTTAGCCCTTATTCCTGAAGGCTAGCCTTCTACCGTTGACTCACCTATACGAAGTCTGTTTCCTAAAAGCCAGACCCTTTAATTTCTCCTCCAGCGTCTCCACCTCCATCTCGACGAGGCTAGTGAACGTATCGCTGCCCCCCATGGCCTCCTCTTCGCCGCAGCCGGACTCGCTGTCCTCCCCGGCAGCTTCCAGCGCCGTCAGCCGGCCGCTGAAGGTCCCGGGGGTGTGCTCCGCCTGGGACGGGCAGGGCTTGGCCAGGGGGTCCATGCTCATGCTGCGGCTGGCGCTGGACCCCCTCTCCCCGGCTACTCCGGGAGACAGAGACGGTCTACGGTGGGTATCGCTGGATGACAGTGTCCGTCCTTTTTATGGTCGCGTTTGTTGAAGGAACCCAAAGCGGCGGGGATCTGTGTTCGCCGCACCGTCAAGCACGAGACGGTGATCGCGAACGGCTAGTCGGAGATGACCGTCTGGAAATGGCAGCACGAGCTGCGGCAGGAACAACAAGCGTCAGCTCAACAGAAGCTCACGAGCTGCAGCAGGCAGCATCCATCTCCGGCCCCGACAAGGGCATTGTGGGATACTCCTGCTCCTCCTCACTCCGCTGCAGCATCATCACCATGGTAAAAGTAGGGCAGAGCAGGGGCGGAATGGGACAAGATTTCGGCCCTGGCGTTTTATTCACACCAGCCCACAGCACTATGCGCACAGCCAACTAATTTCCCCCTGGTGTCACTGGTGCCACTAACTTTGTTGGTAATCTGGTCAGACAAAGTAATTCATAGTCCTGATTTCATCTAACACATCCAAGCAGGAATGCATGATCCAAGATATTTTCATGTGCAATCCAGTGATTGTCATAAATTTCAAGTTGACAAAAAAAAATCTACAACAATGGCATGGATGGAAATACAGATATTAAACTACAACATTTCGCTTTAGTACTTTGAAATACTTGCATTATTTACAACACAGAAAGCAACTGCCCCTCCACAGTTTTCTTAATTCTTGCCTATCTAGTCATTTTACAATCGCACAATTTTGGTAGCCTATGCTGTTGGATGCACGTTCTAGTCATGGGCGTAGTTCTAGTCATGGGGGGTTACAATGTTTTACTGATCAAACATTCTCATAAAAGGTCTGTGGCGAAACCACGGGAGCAAATGAGTTTGGAACAGGGATATTGACATCATTTTTACATTCAAATATGATTGGATACAGCGTTTGATTATTGAAATATCTGCCTCAATTTAACTTCAGAGTTGTTGTCTTCTTTCTGAGGGCTTATCGGTGACAATTTCAGGGAACGCTCTAAAATCGGAGATTGTCCCCGGAAATCAGGAACGACTGGTCACCCTAGTCAAATAGGACACCAGAATTTCCTCCTTTTTTCCAAAAGAGATGAATTACATACATCTTTATGTGCAGTAACTCATCTAATAGGATCATTCATTTAGGGTTCAAAACCTGAGAAAGTGAAAACACAAAATTTGTTAATTAGATAGCGAACTCTAAATATAATACACACCGATAGTAGCCATGTATTCATCCAACAGTAAATTGAACATTCTACTCATGAGACCTGCCCATAAGGCCCTCGCGATATCCGGTGCGCATTTCACCATATCAAAATAGTTATTGAGCTGAATATTGAGAGTTGATAAATACAATGATACCTACAGAAAGCGGAGACCCTCCTCTCTTCGTCAGAGAAGAAGGGAACGAAGCTTCCAAAGCTATGCTTTTTCCACAATTGCATTTTTCAATGTTATACAATCAGAACGCATTTGTCTTTCAAGCTGATGGGGGGATAGGAGAGGGGCTCGCTCATCACAGCAGCAGGCCCCAGCGAGGGCAGACACATGGGCAGGACAGACACTTTCATTACAGGAATCATGACAATACACTTTACTGTTTGACCAAATCATGGTTTTAGCCACCACACATTTGTTTTGAGTGAAGTGACAATGTAGAATGTGCTCTTTCTACATTTATAGGCACCCTTTGTTTTTTACGATCCATGATCTTGGCCGTTGCCGACTGATCAGCCAAACCCTTATTATAGATTAGTATACCGCTGGCCATGTTATCTTGCTCATTGTTGTATTTTTTATGTAAAAAAATAATAATAATAATTGCTGTCAATTTTCAACCAGCCCACCCGACCAAAAAAATGGTCCAGCCCATCTGGCATTTGCCAAAATTGACATATCAGTTGCATCATTATAACCCACTATGGGAATGAATAGGGACATGACTAAGTAGTTAAGGATTGTAAATTATGCTTTTGCTTTTGCAGTAATTTGACAAATTGCATCTGATTCTGTCAGTAAGTCTCTGTTTTTCTGTTAAATGCAGTTAGTATCCCACCTCCCAACCATGAGACTTTCATTCTAAGCAAATCATCATCTGAACAGACACATTTGACAAAATGCACATAGAAATGTGCATAAATGCACACACAGAAATGTGCATAGACGACCGCATGGTCACACACTCACCAGTTGAATCCATAGACCCGTCTGCCAGAGGCAGAGCTGTAATTTATTTGAACATTGGAGTGAGGGTTAAAACAGCGATTCTCAACTGGCGAGTGTATTTTTATTTTTTTTAAATACTCCAGTCTGAACTGAAACGACTAAAACCAGGTAGAAAGTGTGTAGAAATCAGTAGAACTATTTGGTTGATTTTGCAGTCTGAAACCAGTGAACTTCACATTCCTCATCAAGAATATGGGCAAAATGAAAAATGAGGTACTGTTGTTCCCTTGTCATATAATTTGTACATTTACTTTCAAATAGTACTGCAAAAATAAAATAAAAAAATCCAGGTTGCATTTTGGCAACAAACCAAAAATAATCGCCATGTGAATATTGGATCACGGCTGAGACAATCTGGTTCCATTTGGGTCCCAAGGCAAAACCAGTTGAGAACCACTGGGTTAAAACATTTGAATAAGTTGATTTGAATGGCTGGTGGTCAAACCTTTGAGAAGGGCTTACTACAACTTCTGATGCTTATGTCATTATTGACTGACACATGCTCACAGTGAGGGTATGCGTGCTCACAGTGAGGGTATGCGTGCTCGCAGTCTCAAACACACAGCACATGACTTCAATCACACTTCAAAGCAGGACAATCTTACACGGCAATTGATGCTTTTACTACGGAAAATATTTATTTGTTTTAATCAAAAACCAAAAAGGACAGAACCCATAAAAGACAAATATAGGTCCTGTGGAGGCAAAAATGTGACTCAACAGTTTATATACAATAAATAAGAATGACAATGGACTCTTTGGGGACACAGTACGAGTGGATTGACGGCAGGGTGCAGGCCAATGGGGAAGGCGCGTATGGCTCTATTCATCTGTGTGAGACAGCGCAGGTGGTACGGAGACTATGAGACTAGCAGAAACCTCATAGTGGTTCATTACATTTCACAAGGCCATCCTTGTGTTTTCTCCAGCAAGAACGTATGTTCGTTTAGGAAACAACACATTCCCTACACACATTATCTGGTATAAAAAGTACTGTGTCATAACGCTGTATTATAAAGCTTGATTGTCTCAACATCCAACCATCGATCAACGTCCGTCAACATTGTTTTTACTGACCGAACACATGTAGGCTGACTATTACTATTGTTATTATTTACATTTACAAAAATAGGGTTCGCTACAAAGACCTTTGGCTTTTGACAGATACTCATATTTATGGACACAGTGTGCTATTCTGAATCCATTCCTGACAAAAATAGACAGGAAACCAATACGGAAAGGAAATAGCATTTGAGATAGAAAGCCCCACTCCTGTGAAGAAGACAGTCGAGTATTCACAGAGCTCCGCGGCCCCATCCTCATAACACCACCATCACATGAAGGGGAATATCGCCATAGAGATACAGAACGGAATACCACTCACTCAAATGTAACAGAGCATAATGGCCAGAGCAAAGGATGTCATCAAATATATAAAGAAGTAAAGCAAATAAAAAGGCCAAATAAAAACAAAGCATGAACACAAAAATATATCAGATGGCGGTGGTACTATTGGAATGGAATAAAAACACAATATAAAAAGAACAACTACATACGATAAAATAATAAAGATATCAAAAAAAGGATTCTATAAATACAGAGAGCCTCCGTCTCCTGCACCTGCAGGTCAGGGGTGAGGGGTCAGAGGTAGAGCCCTATGACGTCTCGTTGACCGTCCTCTCCAGCTCTATGATTTTAGTGCTGTCGTTCACCCTCTGCTCCAGAGACCTGAAGCAGAAGAAGAGAGACGAACCAATAAGAAACTACAGTACTAGTCTTTTACTGACATCAATACCCCAAAATCGTGTCAAAAACAGTTTTTCTGTCCCATACAGTCTCTGATATCATCGCCTACCATAAGTGTGTGTGTGTGTCTGTTACCTGTGCAGGTCTAATAGCAGGGGTTTCTGTGGATTCGCATCACTGTTGTTGAAAGGTGAGCGTGTCTCAGCACGGTGTGACTCCTCCCCTTTCTGCTGCTTTTTCTCAGAGCGCCACGCTGCCATGACGACCGTGGGCCTCTCCAACTGGTCAGGATAGTCCCCGCCCAGACCCAGAAGGTGTGGCTCGTCCAGCCCTCTCTCCTCATAGGACAGCAGGCTCCTGGACTTCACTGTGAAGGATCATGGGTAAAAAATATATATATATTTTAAAAAAAAAACACCTATCTGATCACATCATGTCCAAAAAAGGAGAAAGTACTCAATGACATGCCTACCTTAATCTTTTACATATTTCCTTGTTGAAATGTCTTTTGGTTTTTAGGGCCGGTATAATCCTTTGATATGATCAAGTCTACTACTAATGCAATCCTACATCCCTGCAACCCTCTTAACAAGATTTACAAATGAAGTCTTATGAAAAGGATTACACACAAAAAAAACAACCCAACCCTACCAACAGTAAACCTTGCTCTGTACATAGCCTACATCCAGATTGTTCTACTGTAGGGCGGACTGCCAGCAACACTGATACTGGGCTCTGTGGCAAACAGGCTGTGTGTGGGAGGGAGAAGAGCGGTAGGGGGAGCAAAGATCAGTCGTCATTAAAATGGCTGCATTGCAGCTTAATCATGCTAATGATAGTCCCGCTGAATGGGAAACGACGACATTCAAGTGTACACTCTTCCAGGAGGCCATGCCAAAACACTCAAAAAAGGTGTGTGTGTGGTGCGTGTGTGTGTGCGACTGGTAGGATTACAGAACACTGCTAGTCCCTCAGCACTCAGAGATTCAGAGCTAATGCCTCGCTCGCACAGACACTATAAAAAGATCAGCATTAATTCATGAAACATGAATGTGCAACGTATGACTGACTGACAGTGTGTGTGTGTGTGTGTGTACAGTACCTGTAGCTGTGTAAGACTCCTGCATGGCCATGTCTCTGGAGAGGCCAGTCTCTGTGATGGAGGAGCAGGGACCCAGGCTGGGGTAGAAACTCCCTAGGAACACAGCGAAGCACAGCACCACTACCTAGACACACACTCCCGATATGTCAGTAGGCTCCACAGTCAAGCTTTTACATGAAAAGGACAAGATAGTCTGCCCACAACAGCTGACACACAGAGCATGCAGGAGTTATATAAAATGAAAAGCAAAAGGTTATCCAATCAATATGAAAACACAAATGCGCGCTCGCGCACGCACACACACACACACACACAGGGCTGAGCGTTGTGTTGGGGAGTCTCACCATGAGGCAGGAGGAGGTCTGGGTGCCAGTGACTTTGCAGGAGCGGGGAACCTTCCCTGCCACCACCGCCTGCAGAGAGTGCAGCTGTTGTATTAGAGTCCTAGGGAGAGGTGACGAGGGGAGAGAGGGGGGAAAGGGAGAGGGCATGAGGGTAGAGGGGATGGGAAGGGGAGAGCTTAGTCATAGACACACTCACACACCCCGCCGAAGACAATACACATGCGCGCACTCACACGCGCGCATTCTCACACGCGCGCATTCTCACACACACACAGCTGAAAAGAACAGCAGAGAATTACACATGTCACTGGACTAACATGTGACTTCACAGACAATGTTACACGGTGTGTATTCGTGCACAAACACATGAAAACATAACTAAACATCACGCTCCGTTCGACTCAGTGAACTGTGTGATACATTTTACAAGGTTGGATTAATAATGTAGGAGGATGAAGCACGAAACAAACCCTGCAGCACTATATAATGTACGTCTCTTACTTGTTGGTACACTCCAGATTCTCCAGTTTCCTGCGCAGCTCGCTGTTCTCATTGGAGCAGTTCTCCACCCTGTGGACAAAAGGGGGAACTACAAGATCAGTGACAGGTAGAAGGAATAACCAGGGGACACAATGCCTTGACAGAAGTTACTGCTGTACGTGTTTAAAGCACTGAGTTTTATGACTTGTCTTAATAAAGTATGTATCTATAGAATTTGATCATGATGCAAATTAATTACCAAAGAAATAGAAGGACAAATAAAAATAAAAAAACGCATTCCCAAAGCAACACATATAATTTCACGCTGAATGAGAACCTCACGAAAGACTCACTTCTTCTCCAGGGCGTCCATGTACTCCTTCTTCTTTCTGCGGCTCTCTTGAGCAGAGATCTGAAAGAAAGGATGTCGAAATTACGCCAAGTCATGGCTCACGGAAGTGTCACTTTAATGTATCACTCTTGAGGTGTGTTATTGCATGTCGGGCACAGGCAGAAATAGAAAGCATTAAAGATACATATATACACAGTGGGGTCGGAAATGATTGTCACCCTGGATAAAGACCAATAATGACTGTATAAAATAATTATATTTATAATCCTGAATGAGAATACAATGTCGTAGTTTTAAAAACAACATATACAGTCATTATTGCTGATCGCTATCAAGGGCGTCAATCATTTTAGACCCCACTGTGTACAGAATATAGTCAACAAAAATATAAACGCAACATGTAAAGTGTTGGTACCATGCTTCATGATAAAAGATACAAGAAATGTTCCATACGCATTAAAAAGATGATTTCTCTCAAATGTTGTGCACAAATTTGTTTACGTCCCGTTTAGCGAGCATTTCTCCTTTGCCGAGATAATCCATCCACCTGACAGTTGTGGCATATCAAGAAGCTGATTAAACAGCATTATCATTACACAGGTGCACATTGTGCTGGGGACAATAAAAGGCCACTCTAAAATGTGCAGTTTTGTCACAAAACACAATGCCACAGATGTCTCAAGTTTTGAGAGAGTGTGCATTTGGCATGCCGACTGCAGGAATGTCCACCAGCGCTCTTTCAAGAAAACGGAATGTTAATGTCTCTACCATAAGCCGCCTCCAACATCATTTTATAGAATTTGGCAGTATGTCCAACCAGCCTCAAAACTGCAGACCACTTGTAACCGTGCCAGCCCAGGACCTCCACATACTGCTTCTTAACCTGCGGGATCATCTGAGACCAGCCACCCAGAGAGCTAATGAAACTGAGGACAACTTCTGTCTGTTTTAAAGCCCTTTGTGGGGAAGAACTCAGTCTGATTGGCTGGGCCTGGCTCCACAGTGGGTAGGTCAGGCTCCCAAGTGGGTGGGTCTACGCCCTTCCCAGGCCCATCCATGGCTGCGGCCCTGCCCAGTAATGTGAAATTAAAAATAGGGCCTAATTTATTTATTTCAATTGACTGATTTTCATAAATTAACTCTAACTGAGTAAAATCATTGAAATTGATGCATGTTGCGTTTATATTTATGTTCCTAACTATTGTTTGACATTTCAAACCAGAAATCGTAATCCCAAGTCCCACCTTGTTCTTGATCTTCCTGCGTATCTTCTTCAGGGCTTTCTCCTCCGCCTTGGACAGGGGCAGCTTGGTGGGAACAGGGTAACCCTCGGCAACCAGGGTTCTCCTCTCTTCCTCTGTCAGCAGGAGAGGGCCAGAGCCCTGCAACTTCTACGGGGGGGGGAGAGGAAATGTAATCAGAGCCCATCAGATAAACTGACATACAGGGAAGTCACTGAAATAAGATACAGTATCTGTTCTCTGAATAGTTCCATCGCTCATTCCTTAAGTTTCATGGAGGTTGTCACTGATCTGACCAGGTTGGATTGGTGAACGCAATACGGTGATAACCTCGCATTAACTTATCCAATCTCTCTCAGATCAGTGATCACATGAAGGAAGGCTGGAAGGATTCATATTCTGCCAACAGGGTCCCTGTATCTTTTCAGTGAATCCCTGGTCCCCAGTCTGTGTTGTACTTACGTGTGGGGCGGTGAGAAGAGGGGAGTTGGAGAGGGAGGAGGGTGTGCGCTGAGACACCTTGAGGCCGGCCTGGGAGGGCGCAGGGCTGAGGGGAGAGGAGGGGGTGGAGGGGCTCTGGGGGTTGCTGGCATGTACCGGGCTCTGACTGCCCTCGGAGTCACTGCCGTGGGAGGAGGGAGGGGTGGGTGGCATCTGCAGAGACTCCAGACCTTGTGAGGGGAAACACACACAAACAGGTTACACACTTGCAAACGTTCTCTGGAGATTATCAACACTAACATTTACAGACTTTACACATTGGATTGTACTTAATGTCAACATTATCCATCAGTGGCTAGAAGGGGTCCTCAGAGCAGCACAACACTGATCCGCCTGCATAATAACTATACTGAACAAAAATATAAAACGCAACAACTTAAGATTTTACTGAGTTACAGTTCATATAAGGGAATCAGTCAACACAAAATAAATTTCTTAGGTCCTAATCTATGGATTTCACATGACTGGGAATATAGATATCCATCTGTTGGTCACAGATACCTTAAAAAAAAGGTAGGGGCATGGATCAGAAAACCAGTCATTATCTGATGTGACCATCTCCTTCGCATAGAGTTGATCAGGCTGTTGACTGTGGCCTGTGAAATGTTCTCCCAGTCCTCTTCAATGGCTGGGCGAAGTTGCTGGATATTGGCAGGAAACGGAACACGCTGTCGTACACGTCGATCCAGAGCATCCCAAACATGCTCAATGGGTGACATGTCTGGTGAGTATGCAGGCCATGGAAGAACTGGGACATTTTCAACTTCCAGGAATTGTGTACAGATCTTTGCAATATGGGCCGTGTATTATGCTCAAACATGAGGTGATGGCGGTGGATGAATGGCACAACAATGGGCCTCAGGATCACATCACGGTATCTCTGTGCATTGAAACTGCCATCGATAAAATGCAATTGTGTTTGTTGTCCGTAGCTTACGCCTGCACATACCATAACCCCACCACAACCATGGGGCACTCTGTTCACAACGTTGACATCAGCAAACATACTGCCAAATTCTCTAAAACAACGTTGGAGGCTGCATATGGTAGAGAAATTAACATTCCGTTCTCTAGCAACAGCTCTGGTGGAAATTCCTTCAGTCAGCATGCCAATTGCAAAACTTGAGACATCTGTGGCATTGTGTTATGTGACAAAACTGCACATTGTAGAGTGGCTTTTCATTGTCCCCAGCACAAGGTGCACCTGTGTAATGATCACGCAGTTTAACCAGCTTCTTGATTATGCCATACCTGTCAGGTGGATGGATTATCTTGGTAACGGTAAATGCTCACTAACAGGGATGTAAACACATTTGTGCACAAAATTAGAGAAATAAGGTTTTTGTGCGTATGGAATTTTCTGGGATCTTTTATTTTAGCTCATGAAACCAACACTTCACATGTTTCGTTTGTATTTTTTTTTTAAGAAGAAACCCACACACTGCTCTGGATAGTATCACTGCTCTTTAATAGGCTTACGTATCGGCCTCCCGACCTTCGTCATAGCGTTTGTATTTAAAAAAATATATTTTGTACATACCATATACATTGTCAAATACTTAAAATGTGCTTGATTTACCTTCAAAATGTATGCACACATGACTAAGTCGCTTTGGATAAAAGCGTCTGCTAAATGGCATATGTTATGTTATTTAATGAGGTGGAAAGAGTTAGCACAGTATTTGACATGTATATTTGACCCAGGTCTGGGGACTAAATACAGAGAGGTAATGAGTAGTGTGGCAGTACGATATGGTGTGCGTCAGATCTCACCTTTAGGAGACAAGTTGAGGAACTGGTCCACTTCATGAGGTTCCAGTTTGATCTGGATCTCACCAATCTCCTTCGCCTAGACAATCAGACAGCAGAGAGGGACGTTACACGCGTGCATTGTGGGCCTGTCTGCATGTGCTGCGACTCTAGACGTCCTATTACCTTGCTGGCCTTGCCCTGTGTGGCGGTCTGTGGGTTGGGCTTGGGGGCTGGTAGGGCCGGGGCCTCAGTGATGTGGCCCTCAGGGGCCAGGGAGAGGGTTAGGGTGGGCAGCAGGGCTGGAGGGTCACACAGCAACACCTCCATCTGTTCCTCCTGCTCCAGGGACCAATCCTCACCATCTGATTCTAATAGAAAGAGACACGTCGGCATCAACACTGTCACTTACATTAGATACTGTACGTATTGTTCGTTGTCTTGTGCGGTACTGAATGTACACATCTCCACATATGTCCGTATTGTCACCCTCTTCTTTTTATAGATGCCGTAGATAGTCCACACATTACAATGCGGCATGCAATCTACAACTGTCACTGAGGCCCAAAACCCTCCGCTCTTTCCTCACTCTGTCATCCCCTTCTCACCTGCATCGCTCCCCTGCTCCCCAGGCAGATGTGAGACGGGCGACTGGGGCCGGGAGTCCCCACACAGGGAGTAGGAGTGCTCCGCCTGGATGTGGGGCGGCAGCGGGGAGGACGGGGTAAAATCCTCCCCCTCGTCCATGGCCTCTCCTTCCCGGCCGGAGAGGAAGGGGTCGCTCAGCAGCTGGCCCAGCAAAGCATCCTGGGAAAAGTCATCCAGGAGGTCTGTGAAGTGCTGTTAAGGGGGAGGGGGGGGGATTGTAATGATAGACTGATGTTAATGAGACTGACAAAAGACATGCGAAACACAGACTTAAGGCTAAGAGCACAGACGGACACAGACATGATACCATCTAGTCATCACACTGTCTAGTTATTACAACATATACCATGTCATTATTATAGCATATACCTGTACCTGTAGCTAGTCTGAAATTACTGCCTATAAAAGCTCTTTAATGGCTATCAGCACTTTCCTTTGAGGAAAAGCCCCCCCCCCAGGCCAGCAACAAACAGCCAATCACAGAGCTGTAAAATCCCCTCTCCTCCAGTGACAACAGAGGCTGATATGGCTCCAACCAATCAGAGCGGCCATATCTCATCCTCCCATCTCTCAATGCGGTGAGACGTTTTGAGTAAAGGCCAAGCCCGGCAGCCATCTTCTCCACTTCTCCTCCATTCTTTCTTCCTTCCATCCCCCACGATCCTACCCTCAGCATTCCTCCATGCACATTCCTTCCACTCTTCCTTTCTTGATGTGACCTGAAAACTCATCTCTCGTCACTGCTTGGGACAGGTTAGGACAGGCCTCTCAACCTCAGCTGTCCAATGTTTCTTCCTCTCTCCGCCCTCCGCTTTTTAGACTCCCTACCTCTGTGTCGTCATGAAGACCTTCGGGTCAAAGAAATGCACTCAATAAACTGAGGGAGCATTCGATGTGTGTGATGGTACTGTACCCTGCACTTGAAAGTCTTATCAGATGGGTGTATACTAATTTAACTATCTTACCTCTATACCACTTTCTGCTTTTCAGGTTATGTACTTCTTTAACTCTATTTAACAGGACCTACCTAATAATGCCTATCAGCCAGCTGGAACAGTAATAATGGTCTGACTATGCAATATTTTTTTTGTAGCTAATAACTACATTAAAACAGCTTGTCAGTTAGCATCAACAGCAGTTCATCATGTCTTCCAGTTGAGGACAGGGAATATAAAGTACATAGCCTAACAAGAAAACCGTTGAATAGCATGTGTTTTGTCGCCCGTTCGCGAACACAAAAAAAAAAACGTGCTTTTGGTTGGTTTCACGCAATGATGTAGAGCGCCTTCAGAAAGTATTCCGACCCCTTGACTTTTTCCACTTTTTGTTACATTACTGCTTTATTCTATTCTAAATGGATTCAATCACATTTTAAAAAACACTCAGCAATCTACACACAGTACCCTATAATGACCAAGTGAAAACAGGTTTTTACAAATGTATAAAACGAAACCGAAATACCTTATTTACATAAGTATTCAGAACCTTTGCTATGAGACTCGAAATTGAAATTGAAATTGAGCTCAGGTGCATCCTGTTTCCAGTGATCATCCTTGAGATGTTTCTACAACTTGGTTGGAGTCCACGTGTGGTAAATACAATTGATTGGATATGATTTGGAAAGGCACACACCTGTCTATATAAAGGTCGCACAGTTGACAGTGCATGTCAGAGCAAAAAACCAAACCATGAGGTCGAAGGCATTGTTCATAGAGCTCCGAGACAGGATTGTGTCAAGGTACAGATCTGGGGAAGGCTACCAAAATGCATTGAAGGTTCTCAAGAACACAGTGGCCTCCATCGTTCTTAAATGGACTAAGCTTGGAACCACCAAGAGTCTTCCTAGAGCACTCCACCAATCAGGCCTTTATGGTAGAGTGGACAGACGGAAGCCACTCCTCAGTAAAAAAAAGGCACATGACAGCCAGCTTGGAGTTTGCCAAAAAGCACCTAAAGACTCTCAGACCATGAGAAACAAGATTCTCTGGTCTGATGAAACCAAGATTGAACTCTTTGGCCTGAATGCCAAGCATAACATCTGAAGGAAGCCTGGTACCATCCCTACGGTGAAGCATGGTGGTGGCAGCATTATGCTGTGGGGATGTTTTTCAGCGGCAGGGACTGGGAGTCTAGTGTGGATCGAGGAAAAGATGATTGGAGCAAAGTACAGAGAGAGATCCTTGATGAAAACCTGCTCCACAGTGCTCAGGACCTCAGACTGGGGTGAAGGTTAATTATCCAACAGGACAATGACCCTAAGCACACAGCCAAGACAATGCAGGAGTGGCTTGGGGACAAGTCTCTGAATGTCCTTGAGTAGCCCATCCAGAGCCCGGACTTGAACCCGATCTAACATCTCTGGAGAGACCAGAAAATACCTGTGCAGCAACTCTACCCATCTAAACAGACAGAGCTTAAAAGGATCTGCTGAGAAGAATGGGAGAAACTCCCTAAATACAGGTGTCCCTAGCTTGTAGCGTCATACCCATTTTCCCCTGAATTTAACCAGTGGTGGGATGACTAGGATCATTTCTGGTGTACAGAAATGCTCTTTCTGGTCTGGTGTACAATCTCTGTCACTGAGAAGGTCACCCATTTTTGACTCAGACTGCTGGATGGATTACATGTAACAGAGTTCTGTGTTCTGGACTTGTAATGAACTGCATTACAGATGTGGGGTCTTAATTCGAGCCAGTTTGCTATAGCAGGAAAAGAATCCTTCAGAAACAGGAAATGTGAATTATGTGGATTATAATTCATGGACATTATGGGTTGATACATTTTTAGTAAGGGAAGATTAAGTCTTTAATTTTAAAGTGGAAATTACAAACTTCAGAAGACTTTTTAAACCCAAGATACACTACACGTTTTGAATTTCTTGCACTCCTGCAAAGTTCTCCTGCAACAGGATGATCAAATTAAGACCCTACATCTGTAAAAGTGTCAGGGGACCTTAGTTTAGCCTATATCTCCATATACTCCCATCCTATACCCCCACTGCTATATATCTCCAGAGACATATAATGTGTGCGCGTGTCTGTATGTTTGCCTGCGCGTATGTGTGTGTGTGTGAGAGTGGGGATGATGTTGTACAGTAGGGAACAGTGTTACTGTAGAGCTGAGGAAAGGGTAGGAGGGAGGGAGGGAGTGATGTTTCAATGTGTTGCTCATTAACAAAAGACCCACAGAGACAACAACCTTGTGAAACAAAGGCCTTTTCACTCACAACAACTTCCACAGCTGTTCAGAAGGTAAAACAAGCAGTCTTTAACTTCATGTTTAAAACTAATAAGAAAAACACCAGAGACATTTAAAGTACGCACGTTACTAAAAAACGAATAGGCCTACAGATTTCACAGTAATGCTAAGAAGCATTACTCCATAGGATTTGGAGACAACCGTTCAGGTTGTACTGCAGTGTGCTGGAAACCACTGAGTCAGCTAAACAGTTACGTTATTGTCCTGATTCCACCCCAAGTTCAGTTCCTTGGAAGTACATGCATAACTAATAACCTTCACCTGCTCTGTCTCCGGGCAGAACTCACAGACCTGAGCCAATAGGAATATTAGTCAGAGAGGGCCGGTCTCTAAAATGCTACAGCGGGGGATAGGAAGCTTCTAGAAAATGTGTCTTGGTAGCATCTCAGAGAGTGGGCAGAGAAAACACTTCATGGATATCATCTAGTTGGAAAACAGAGAGCAACATTCAGGGGAAAAGGGTGGAATGACAAATAGGAAAAGAGAAGACAGCAGGCGGAAAAAGTGATGAACTCTCCCTGGAGAATGTGAAAGGAGTAAGAAGGAGAGGGGGGCAGAGCGAGAAAGAAAGAGAGAGGGAGGACAAGGAGAGAGGGAGCGCAAGGAGAGAAGGGTAGAGATGGCAGGAGGCCTGGCATGTGGGTTCAAGTTACAGTCTGATTCAGGCCAAGACAGAGAAAGACAGAAAGACAGAGAGAGGGAGAGACAAAACTGACCACTCGCCATTGGAATGTTCTTTCCTCTCTTTTTCCACTTATACCATTTTCTACATGTACAGCTGGAAGGGAACTCCATACAAATGCAAGTCTGTCCAGTGGGCCGACTACAGTAGAGAGTCAGAGTGACCTCTTTAACCCGACTCTACACGCTAAACATCCCGTTACACACCCAGTTATACCCTAGTAGTTTCCCTATATGGCTCTATATACTCTAAACCACCATAGGAAACACTCAGTCCTGTACACATGACTTAAATAGTACCCAAACAACTCATATACACACACATACTACTGTATGACTCCCAACTCTCCATAAAGAGTCATGTGGGCATATATAAGGGGTAGGACTTCAGATAATTTCAGGCATGTCTCTCTGTAATCCTCTAACAGGCCTGGTGTGTGTGTGTTTAGTTAGTATGTTTATATTAAACACACACACACTAGAGGTCGACCGATTATGATTTTTCAATGCCGATACCGATTATTGGAGGACTACAAGTATATATATATATACACTGCTCAAAAAAATAAAGGGAAATGTAACTCCAAGTCAATCACACTTCTGTGAAATCAAACTGTCCACTTAGGAAGCAACACTGATTGACAATAAATTTCACATGCTGTTGTGCAAATGGAATAGACAACAGGTGGAAATTATAGGCAATTAGCAAGACACCCCCAATAAAGGAGTGGTTCTGCAGGTGGTGACCACAGACCACTTCTCAGTTCCTATGCTTCCTGGCTGATGTTTTGGTCACTTTTGAATGCTGGCGGTGCTTTCACTCTAGTGGTAGCATGAGACGGAGTCTACAACCCACACAAGTGGCTCAGGTAGTGCAGCTCATCCAGGATGGCACATCAATGCGAGCTGTGGCAAGAAGGTTTGCTGTGTCTGTCAACGTAGTTTCCAGAGCATGGAGGTGCTACCAGGAGACAGGCCAGTACATCAGGAGACGTGGAGGAGGCTGTAGGAGGGCAACAACAAGGAGGAGCAGGCGGAACACTGCCATAGCCCTGCAAAATGACCTCCAGCAGGCCACAAATGTGCATGTGTCTGCTCAAACGGTCAGAAATAGACTCCATGAGGGTGGTATTCGGGCCCGACGTCCACAGGTGGGGGTTGTGCTTACAGCCCAACACAGTGCAGGACGTTTGGCAGTTGCCAGAGAACACCAAGACTGGCAAATTCGCCACTGGCGCCCTGTGCTCTTCACAGATGAAAGCAGGTTCACACTGAGCACATGTGACAGACGTGACAGAGTCTGGAGACGCCGTGGAGAACGTTCTACTGCCTGCAACATCCTCCAGCATGACCGGTCTGGCGATGGGTCAGTCATGGTGTGGGGTGGCATTTCTTTGGGGGGCCGCACAGCCCTCCATGTGCTCGCCAGAGGTAGCCTGACTGCCATTAGGTACCGAGATGAGATCCTCAGACATCTTGTGAGACCATATGCTGGTGCGGTTGGCCCTGGGTTCCTCCTAATGCAAGACAATGCTAGACCTCATGTGGCTGGAGTGTGTCAGCAGTTCCTGCAAGAGGAAGGCATTGATGCTATGGACTGGCCCGCCCATTCCCCAGACCTGAATCCAATTTAGCACATCTGGGACATCATGTCTCGCTCCATCCATCCATCCATACATATATATATATATATATATATATATATATATATATATTTGTAATAATGACAATTACAACAATACTGAATTAACACTTATTTTAACTTAATATAATACATCAATAAAATCAATTAAGTCTCAAATAAATAATGAAACATGTTCAATTTGGTTTAAATAATGAAAAAACTAAGTGTTGGAGAGTGCAATATGTGCCATGTAAAAAAGCTCAGAACATATGAAAGCTGGTGGTTCCTTTTCCTTTAAAGTCTTCAACATTCCCAGGAAAGAAGTTTTAGATTGTAGTTATTATAGGACTATTTCTCTCTATACCATTTGTATTTCATATACCTTTGACTATTGGATGTTCTAATAGGTACTTTAGTATTGCCAGCCTAATCTCGGGAGTTGATTGGCTTGAAGTCATAAACAGCGCAATGCTTGAAGCACAGCGAACAGCTGCTGGCAAATGCAGGAAAGTGCTGTTTGAATGAATGCTTACAAGCCTGCTGCTGCCTACCACCGCTCAGTCAGACTGCTCTATTAAATATAAAATCATAGACTTAATTATAATATAGTAGCACACAGAAATACGAGCTTTGGTCATTAATATGGTCAAATCCGGAAACTATCATTTCGAAAACAAAACGTTTATTCTTTCAGTGAAATACGGAACCGTTCTGTATTTTATCTAACGGGTGGCATCCCCAAGTCTAAATATTGCTGTTACATTGTACAACCTTCAATGTTATGTCATAATTATGTACAATTCTGGCAAATTAATTACGGTCTTTGTTAGTAAGAAATGGTCTTCACACAGTTCACAACGAGCCAGGCGGCCCAAACTGCTGCATGTACCCTGACTCTGCTTGCACAGAACGCAAGAGACGTGACACAATTTCCCTGGTTAAAAGAAATCCATTCGAGCAGGCAATATTAACTAAATATGCAGGTTTAAAAATATATACTTGTGTATTGATTTTAACAAAGGCATTGATGTTTATGGTTAGGTACACATTGGTGCAACGACAATGTTTTTTTGGCAAATGCGCTTGTTAAATCACCCATTTGGCAAAGTAGGCTGTGATTCAATGATAAATTTACAAGCACTGCATCGATTATATGCAACGCAGGACAAGCTAGATAAACTAGCGATATCATCAACCATGTGTAGTTAACTAGTGATTATGGTAAGATTGATTGTTTTATATAAGATACGTTTAATGATAGCTAGCACCTTACCTTGGCTCCTTGATGCACTCGCATAACAGGTAGTCAGTCTGCCACGCAGTCTCCTCGTGGAGTGCAATGTAATCGGCCATGATCGGTGTCCAAAAATGCAGATTACCGATTGTTATGAAAACTTGAAATCAGCCCTAATTAAAATCGTCCATTCCGATTAATCGGTCAACCTCTAACACACACACACACACACACACACACAAAATGGGCCTCGTGTTAACTGTCTAAAGAGTGTCTCACCCTGCATCTGGCCTGTGTTTGGGTAGGGGAGAAGAGAGAGAGGTAGGCAGGAGTAGAGAGGGGGAAGGGGAGAGGGGAAAAGAGAGGAGGGGAGAGGGGGAGACAAGTTGGAAGAGAGGTGAGGTGAGGGGAGAGAAGGTTATAGAAGAGGAAGTAAGAGGGTAAAGGAGAAAGGACTGCTGGCTACGTCACATCGAATCCATAACCAACAGAAAATGTACAACCCCATCACTGGCGCTCACGTCTCCTAGCAACAGAACAGCCGACCCCAGTGATTGTCACACAGAAATCACAGAAAATCTGGACCCTTACAAGGACAACCACCGACAGACACACCCCTATCCATCATGTTTGTCCCTTGTCATCATGTGTTGTGTGACAGTTATGGTTTGGTGAGATGATGATGGTGATGGTGAACAAACTGTTGGGTGTTGACTAGCTTCACAAGAGGAAGAAGAAGAGGAGGAGAAGGGAAGAGAGGAATGAAGCTCTGGCAGTCTTCTAGGGAGAGGTTAGATTGTCGAGGCCTACTGAACCACAGCCCTCTCCCTCTCTCAGTCATTGCCTTGACTATTCAGGGACATAAAATGGAGGAGGGGGCTGGGGTGGTGGGGTTGTGGTGGTGTGTGAGGCCTAGTCGTGCAGGGGGATGTGGGTCGTTGGGCTAGGCTCCCTCTGCTCCAGAGGTGCTCCTGATGGCAGGGAAGGCCTCTTCTTGGTCTTAGGCCTGGCACAGAGGCAGCTGGGGTGGGCGTGAGGGAAGGGTGAGGTAATGGGGGGAGAGGTGTTGTTAGGGGTGTTTGGGTGAGGGGCTGTAAGCTGACTCTCTTGACTCCTTCTCCAGCTGGTAGACGGATGGTTTCTGCAGACACACACACACACACACACACACGGGGCTAATGTTGAAGTCGAGGGTGATGAGAAGGTGGTCTGTCATTTCTGACCCCCCAGGGCATAGATGTGTGTGTGTTTGTGTGTGTTTAGTGTGTTTAGGCAAAGGGAGGAAGTCGGTCAAGCACGGGGGAAGGGAAGAGGCGGAATTGATGACGCAATACCTTCCCTTGAAAAACATAAACCAGATGTGCACCAATAGAGGGAAGAAATTACTCACACACACACAGCCCACATGGGCACAAGGGTCATCTTCCTTGTGTGTGTGCGCATGAAGCTGTACCTTGCCCTGGACCCTTCCTTGTGTACTGACTCACTGATAAATGACACACACAAACACTCACACACACACATTTGCTTTGGATGCCTGCAACCTAGTCATGTAGCATTACTCATTGAATCATAGTCAGCACGTCCCTGTTCTAACACTCTAAAAACCCTAAGATTGATGGCTCAGATAAGCAGGAAGGACAGGGTGTCTTCAACAGATCACCAACTCAAAACAACAACGATAAAGACTGAGGCCCTGTTCTGACTGTTGTGGTTGGCTGATATTGGTGTTATTCCCAGCAGGGATGAACACACTCCAGGCCTGGAGCTCCAGCTGTATCTGGGGGTTATCAAGGCTGACGGCACGGCAGAGGCCAGGAAACAGGGCTCAGACTGGGGGTTTGGTGGGGTTCCAGACTGGCAGGCTGGTGGGGGGGCTGAAGGGACCAACTGAAGCCAGGGTTGTGTTCCTATCCTTTGGACCAACGCAATGCTACAATCCAATCCCATGGTCAGCCTCCAAAGAAACAGGATCGGGATAGAAAATGTTATTTTTTGTTTTCATTAACAGAACACTGAAGCTCATGCAGCATTCTTCACATTTTAAACGTTTGTGACGATTCATTTCAACCAAAAAAAAACGCCCGCTACGTGACCCAGTTATCCCCCTTTGAGCAGGGTGAAGGGCGAAGAGTCCGAATGACCGATGAGACCATGCTGATCGGATAGGATTTAGGTGGAGGAGAGGGGGAAGGGTTTGTCTGTAACTCCAGGATACTAATACCAGTGGGAGTGATGGTTAACCAGTGTGATATGTAGACTGTCCACAACACTGTGTGTTTCAGGAAGATAATCACTAGAAGTAGTGTGAATTGAGACGGGGGGGAACTACTGCATGATAATAGGACATGGCTAAATTACATTACAGTGTAGTAAAGGGTACATTGACACCACAGGCGGCTGGTGGCACCTTAACTGAAATGCTGGAACGGAACATATGGAACGATAGCAAACCCATCAAACACGTCTCTTCCGTGTGCTCGATTCCGTTCCATTCGCTTCATTCCATAATTGATTATGAGCCGTCGTCCTCTCACCGCCCCCCGGTGATTTGCACCCTCTTGCCCATACGGTGCACTGCTTTCGAAAAGCAGTTCACTTTAATGGGAAAGTGTGTATCCTGCGTGGCTTTAGGGAGGGCAGTTGGGTTTTGAAAAAGACGACTTAAAAAGTAGCAAAAAATAAATAAAAGTAGGTGAAAGTGGTGCAAATAGAATTTGCTGTTGGTGGAATCTCAGATCGTCTTCAATGACTGACCATTGAGCTCATGAGTTGAACATCCTCGGGGTCAAAGTTCAGACAGTGACTCACAGTGTTATCAGTCACACGCACCACTGACAGTCCGACTACAGCAGCAGGATCCGAGATGGAAATAGGGACGGAAGGAAGAAGGGAACACGAGAGAGATAGAGAGAGAGAGACACACGAGGCTGGAAGATGACTAGTGTCTGGAAAACTCTATCTCCCTCTCTCTTCCTGTCTCCCATGGTTTCCTACCAAGGCAGCTTAATTGAGTCCAAAACTCACACACCCCGCTTCAGTGACATTGAACTTTACCCCGAACCTGCTCTGACACAGTGACCGGCCATGCAGTCACTCTGCCCCACTGACGTCCTTCAACTGTTGACCAAGCGTTCGCTCTGTATAAGTGTAGTGGGTGTTGTTAAATGGAGTCACAGTCCCCTTCAGCATAAGTGCTTCCAGCGAACAGCTTATACATGCCTGCTGAGAGAAACAACTTGTTCAATCATGCATGTATTAAGTTGTTTGGAAAGCACTCAATACGTGTCTCTCTGGTTGACATCGTCTAATAGGGAAAATGGTGTCAATGTCAAAATGCAGGGAGACAGAGGGATCAGAGAGGTGAAGGTGCTTTGTGTTTAGACTATGGGGCAGGAGCAGGCATGTTCCCCTTGGCTGTCCCTTCCCCCACCCGGCCTCGAGGGAAGAGAAGAGCAAAAGCAGGGATAGAGGAAGGAGTAGGTTATAGGGTTAAATAGGGAGCGGGTGAGAGAGATGGAAGGGATGGAGGATATGGAGTGAACACGTGTGAACAGCCCAGGAAATGGGTGCTAGGCGATAAAAAAAGAAGAAGATTAAAACACAAACTACTGTGCCCTGATTCAATCCTAAACGGCTCGTTCTAAATTCAAATCAAATAAAATGTTATTGGTCACATACACATGGTTTGTAGATGCTACTGTGAGTGTAGTGAAATGCTTATGCTTCAAGGTCTGACAGTGCAGCAGTATCTAACAGATAATATCTAACAAGTACACAACAAAACCTAATATCTAAAAAAAATCCACAACAAAACCTAATACACACAATCTAGCAAAGGAATGGGATGAGAATATATAACTATAAAATATATGAATGAGCAGTGACAGAGCGGCTAAGATGCAATAGATAGTAAAGAATAGATAGTGAAGGATACAGTATACAGTATATACATATGAGATGACTAATGCAAGATATGTAAACATTCTTAAAGTGGCATTAAAGTGACTAGTGTTCCATTTATTAAAGTGGCCAATGATATCAAGTCTGTAGTTGGGCAGCCACCTCTCTGTGCAGGTGGTGGCTGTTTAACAATGTGATGACCTTGCGATAGAAGCTGTTTTTCATTCTCTCTGTCCCAGCTTTGATGCACCTGTACTGACCTCGCCTTTTAGATGGAAGCGGGGTGAACAGGCAGTGGCTCGGGTGGTTATTGTCCTTTTTGCCTTCCTGTGACATCGGGTGTTGTAGGTGTCCTGCAGGGCAGGTAGTTTGACCCCGGGGATGCGCTGTGCAGACCACACCACCCTTTGGAGAGCCTTGCGGTTGTGGGCGGTGCAGCTGCCCTCTCCTCCCCCCTGTAGGCCGTCTCGCCGTTGTTGGTAATCAAGCCTACTACTGTTGTGTAGTCTGCAAACTTGATGATTGAGTTGGAGGCGTGCATGGCCACGCAGTCATGGGTGAACAGGGAATACAGTATGGGGCTGAGAACGCACCCTTGTGGGACACCAGTGTTGAGGATCAGTGGAGTGGAGATGTTGTTTCCTACCTTCACCACCTGGGGGGCGGCCCGTCAGGAAGTCCAGGACCCAGTTGCATAGGGCAGGTTCGAGACCCAGGGTCTCAAGCTTAATGATGAGTTTTGGAGGGTACTGGGGTTTTGAATGCTTAACTGTAGTCAATGAACAGCATTTTTACATAGGTATTCCTCTTGTCCAGATGGGATAGGGCAGTGTGATGGCGATTGCATCGTCTGAAAAGAAAATTGTGTGGGTCTAGGGTGGAGGTGATAATATCAATGACTAGTCTCTCAAAGCACTTCATGAAGACAGAAGTGAGTGCTAAGTGGCGATAGTCATTTAGTTCAGTTACCTTTGCTTTCTTGGGAACAGGAACAATGGTAGCCATCTTGAAGCATGTGGGGACAGCAGACTGGGACAGGGAATAATTGAACATGCCGCGGCTAGAGATGCCATCTGGGCCGGCTGCCTTGAGAGGGTTAACACGTTTCAATGTTTTACTCACATCGGCCATGGAGAAGGAGAGCCCGCAGTCTTTGGTAGCTGGCCGCGTCGGTGGCACTGAAGTTCTTCAGTGAATGTAGGGCTACGCAGAAGTCAGTGGTAAGACGACACAGAGAGCAGGGAAATACGAGTACAATCACTGGATCGTGTTACAGAACTCTGATTACTAGGCCAAACGATATCCTTTCTAGGCTCCTCTCCCTTTTTAGGGCTGGGACACCATGCCCTACTCTAAAGAGAAACATAGACACCACACACACACAGAGAGAGACACACACAGGGAGACACACAGAGAGAGCGAGAGAGAGACAGAGAGAGACACACACAGTACCAGTTAACAGCTAACCAGGGCCTCAAGTGAGAGAAAGAAAGAAAGGGTGAGTGTAAATGTAGCTGTGCTGTAGAGTGTGGAAGCTAAGCTAGCTGCTGTGGGTTAGGAGTAACCCCTGACCCTCACACACACACACACACACACACACACACACACACACACACACACACACACACACACTAATTACAACCTTACAGTAACTATGAATGTCTGGCTTCAGAGCAGAAGAAAAGCTACATGGAGTGTGGAGGAAGACTTCACAGTGGAGGGGTTGGAGAAACTCTGGTCGAAAGTAGTGCAGCAGACATGGTTAAAGAGCAGCTGTTGCCATGGTTACACGACAGGAAGTGGAGCATGGTACAGGTACCTTCCAGTATCACGGATGGTTTCTCTTCAATAAGGATTTATGACGTTTGAGGAAGAGGCACCCAACACAACACCATAGCGAGGAAGGAGAAAACCCGCCTGAAAAAACGAGGGGTCATCTTTCTAATGGGATTGTTATTGTTTTGACTATTGCCTGAAGAACCAGAATATCCAGTACAGCACCTCACCCTGGAGCTTATTTAAGTGATAATGCTGAGGAAGCCGGTGTTTGGAAGATATATCCGCACGTCTCGGGCCAGCAAACCGTGCCAATGTGTCCTCCAAACACTGGCAGAGGGCATTATCACAACGGGTTACAAACATATTCAAATAATGATTGACATATTTTCACTATAAACATTATTTGGATTCATTTATTTCATCCTTCCACAAGATATAGGCCTGACACAAAACTAAAAGGTTGCTACCCAAGCCATCTGGTTGTACGTTCCATCGGTTCGGTTGCCAGAGACGCGACCCAGTCGTTCAGTCTTTTTGTTCTGTATCTATGGACACGACCGAGCCGTTCGTTCTAAATGTTCCATTGCCATACAGGCTGGCGACGTTTTTATCCCTTGCTTGCAAGCTAGCCAACTACGGCTAACTTAAAGACACATCAAACAGTGCAGCCAGAATAACAGAAAAGTAGCTGCATTTGCATTTGTTTAAGCTGTTTTCTAGTGAGATTTATTTGGATACATCCATAACAATGAGCTAATGGCTGGCATAGAAAAAGAGCTCTCTCGTCAGGACACTTGTTGAGAGGAGCTAACCAACAACACAGCTAACACAATCACTTAAAACTGAAAGTGTAAAGACCGCAAACTAAACTAGCAGGTTTACCTGTTTTCTATTGATAGTTCTTTCTATATAAATTATGCTGATTCGTGATTTCGACTGGCTGAGTTAAACTGGGACATTACTATGGGATATCTGGAGATCGAATATGCAGGTTTATACAAATCTCCACTGTTTAAAGCTAAATGTTAGTCTAAAAGAAATGTGAGAATGTCTAAATGTTTTTTATAGTAGAGAGCAAGTTTATAAATTGCCTGGCTGGGCTGATGAGACAATGAATTGCACAGTCAGATGAAACAGAGTAAATAGGCATTTTAACGCCACAGATTTAGCTGGCGGTAACTTGTGGAATAGACACTGGCTGGAATGCGGTTTTAACCAAATCAGAATTCAGGCTTAGAACCACCTGTTGCATAAAACAGAATAGCAACATGACATACAGTTGAAGTCGGAAGTTTACATACACTTAGGTTGGAGTCATTCAAACTTGTTTAACCACTACACATTTCTTGTTATTAACAAACTATAGTTTTGGCAAGTCGGTTAGGACATCTACTTTGTGCATGACAAGTCATTTTTCCAACAATTGTTTACAGACAGATTATTTCACTTTTAATTCACTGTATCACAATTCCAGTGGGTCAGAAGTTTACATACACTAAGTTGACTTTAAACAGCTTGGAGAATTCCAGAAAATGTCATGGCTTTAGAAGCTTCTGATAGGCTAATTGAAATCATTTGAGTCAATTGGAGGTGTACCTGTGGATACATTTCAAGGCATACCTTCAAACTCAGTGCCTCTTTGCCTTACATCATGGGAAAATCAAAAGAAATGGTAGACCTCCACAAGTCTGTTTTATCCTTGGGAGCCATTTCCAAATGCCTGAAGGTACCACGTTCATCTGCACAAACAATAGTACGCAAGTATAAACACCATGGGATCATGCAGCCGTCATCCCGCTCAGGAAGGAGACACGTTCTGTCTCCTAGAGATGAACGTACTTTGGTGCGAAAAGTGCAAATCAATCCCAGAACAACAGCAAAGGACCTTGTAGAGATGCTGGAGGAAGCAGGAACAAAAGTATCTATATCCACAGTAAAACGAGTCCTAGATCGACATAACCTGAAAGGCCGCTCAGCAAGGAAGAAGCAACTGCTCCAAAACCGCCATAAAAAGCCAGACTACGGTTTGCAGCTGCACATGGGGACAAAGATAGTACTTTTTTGGAGAAATGTCCTCTGGTCTGATGAAACAAAAATATAACTATTTGGACATAATAACCATCGTTATGTTTGGAAGAAAAATGGAGATGCTTGCAAGCCGAAGATCCCAACCGTGAAGCACGGAGGTGGCAGCATCATGTTGTGGGGGTGCTTTGCTGCAGGAGGGACTGGTGCACTTCACAAAATAGATGGTATATTGAAGCAACATCTCAAGACATCAGTCAGGAAGTTAAAGCTTGGTCGCAAATGGGTCTTCCAAATAGACAATGACCCCAAGCATACTTACAAAGTTGTGGTAAAATGGCTTAAGGACAACAAAGTCAAGGTATTGGAGTAGCCATCACAAAGCACTGACCTCAATCCTATAGAAAATGTGTGGGCTGAACTGAAAAAGCGTGTGCGAGCAAGGAAGCCTACAAACCTGACTCAGTTACAACAGCTCTGTCAAGAGGAATGGGCCAAAATTCACCCAACTTATTGTGGGAATCTTGTGATGGGTCAAACGTTTCGGGTATCCTAAGGCAAACTATTTAAAGGCATTGCTACCAAATACAAATTGAGTGCATGTAAACTTCTGACCCACTGGGAATGTGATGAAAGAAATAAAAGCTGAAATAAATCATCCTCTCTACTATTATTCTGACATGTCACATTCTTAAAATAAAGTGGTGATCCTAACTGACCTAAGACAGGGAATGTTTACTAGAATTAAATGTCAGGAATTGTGAAAAACGGAGTTTAAATGTATTTGGCTAAGGTGTATGTAAACTTCCGACTTCAACTGTAAATGATACTACATGTAAATATCTGCTGTAGAGAAATATGATTTGTTCCTGATCACAAAGCGCCTCACATGCCTGGGAGGACTAACTGACAGTGACATGCAGAGGGAGGGAAGAAAGAGGTGTGGCATGACAGAAACACAGCTATATATAAACACGAGCCCATGGGTAGGGCTGGAACAGGGACAAACATACAAAAACCACACACGTCAAAGCACATCACCATCATCACAGAAAAAGCTGATTGACAGGCTGTCTAATATATGCAAAGTACACGGTGCTTAACACACTCCGTTCATATGAATGTTTGACACACACACACACACACACAGAAAAACAGCACCAAATCTGTGCATGTCCTTTCCCACGGAAATGATCCTCTCCTGAAATGAAGGTGCTGATATTGAACTGGGTTAGGGCAGTGAGTGAATGTGGCGTTGTGAGTGTGAATGTGTGCTCGTGCGTTCACACACGTGTGCCATGTGTGTGTGTCCCAGACTGTGACCCTCTCTCCCAGCAGACATCACACAGACGGCCCTTTCAGCCTGGCGGGGAGAGAGAGGAGGTGGGGGTGTCGGCCTGTTATGAGGGGCCACACAGGATAAGGCTGCCCTGCACCAGTGGAGAACAGGCATCACTCTGTCCACACACACAGCATGAGAGCGCCCACTCTCTGTTTGACTAGCAGAGCGTGTGTGTGTGTGTGCCCTGTCCTTCATCGGCATGTCCAACCGGCACATACTATACTGAGAGAGAGAAAGAGGGCTCTATTAAAATAAGACTGCCAACCGCACCCACCATCTACCCCCCCTCTTAATACATCTCTGAGCTGATTGATGTATTGCACTTTATGTCCTCTGGCGATCAACTTTCTCAGAGAGAATATTCGCATGACACCACAGGGGAGGTTTCAGTAACCTGCATAACCAAACCTGCATGTCAGGGTGATCCTGCTGCCTTTGGCGTCACTACACTCAACTCAGATCAGTTTAAACCAGTCATAGTGTTTCCACTGAACACTCCTAGATATAATGGGTTATGAATATGTCCACATGTTAATAGACTACACAAAACATATCTATAAAGTAATTTTAGTATTCCGACCCAGAGAAATACAATCTGCCCATTCAGGCCTAACTCTACTCCCTGACCCCTCCTGTAGCTCTTACTCTTTCTAAATATGGACAGAACAAACACAGAGGCATGCCTGGCGGGTGGCAGACATGTTGGTTTTGGGCATACAGACGTTCTCTTGTGGGCGGCCGGTGGCTTCAGATGTAGGAATCTTAGACCAGGGACTTCCTGTCACCCGAGTGCCTAGGCAGGGTGAGCTGAAGTAGCAGAGCTGTTAATGGGCTTTCCCTAACTAATCACTGCTATGACCTCACTGACTCAGTAGTGACATGGCTCATTCCCAAAAGACGCCTTCTCTGTTCTCTTCAGTAGCTCTAACAGTACGGCCTGCGTCTCCAATCTCCAAGGTGTAAGCGCCGCAGAAGGGCTGTGAGAGAACGGTCAGGACGTCCATCGGACCTTCCCTTCAACTTTTATAATACCACGATGTACGCAGGAAAAATATACACAGAGATGATAATGACCGAGTATTATAAACGCATAGATTTATGACTAGATCCTAGACAGCTCCTCCTTTGATCGTCACACAAGGCTGCTACTCGATTAGTTTATGTAGGCTGTACGCAAAATGTCTGTACCTAGACAGGAGAAGATGAATCATGTCTGTAAAATGTATTATAGAAACAAAGCAATATTGCAGCTGTCTGATATTAGACAGGCTAAACCACGGGATTTGCCGAATAAGACCAAAAACAGGCCACGGGTGCATGACAACGAACAACGACGTATTCCAGATGTTTGGGGAAAAAAATGGACTGTAGCGCTTCGTAAATATATAGGGCAGAGATACATTCTCTCTGAGAACTCCTCTGTAAGCAAAAAGCACATCGGTGTCTGCCATCAAGTCTATATGAGCTTTTCTGCCTAAGTCAGCCAACTGTCTGTCCTATAAGTTGCCTTTGCTACTGTAAGTGTTAGCATCACGCTGTCGTTTTTCTAAGGACTGATCAGCCCTGGGTATATGAAACATAAGACAAATAACATCTGACACTGTGTGACTGTCCTTCAGACTGACTATCTCCTAGCAGACATCTATGAAGAGCGGATGGGGTTTCTAGGTACGGAACGCAAGTGGTGGGGATATGTTGTTGTGGAGCGGAGAGGTTATGACTCCCACCTCAAAAAGACTAGTTGCGTTATCGTGTTAAGAAACAAGAGTAATAGTAGACATGCATGAGTAGCGAAGAGAGCATTGTACAAATAGAATTAGTCCGGGATTGAGCTGACATATGCAGCCTGCTCGAATGCGGAGTGTTGCCTTTAAAGGGTGCATTGCAGACGAGGCGTGATTAGATTGAATTCCGGCCTTAATAAATCAATAGAAACAGAATGGCATAAAATGATTGTATTTCAATGTAAAGCACCGATGTATGCTCAACGTCCAGTCTTCCTACGTGATGATTCAACGTTGGTCTGTGCCCAGTGGGAGGGACACGCAGAGAGATGTGCCCTCCTTACTGACGGGAGATCCAGACGGGGGTCTCAAGAGTACACACACATACCAATCAGTAACAGGGGAGGTGAGAGCTCTGCTCTGCAGCTGAGAACAGTTGGCATTGTTGTGAGATATGCCATGTCAACAAACCCCAGGGAGAGAAAGTGAGAGTGTGTGTGTAGGCTTCAAACCCAAGGAATGGAGATGGGGGGGGCATGAGAGTCTTGAACAAAGACCCTGCTCTGTTCTCTTGCCATCTGAGATGATCAACCTTTTCTCCGCACACACACACCAACCGACAAACATTAAGATCAAACTTACGTGGTTAGTTGATGCCTATTCGGCAGCTAGTTAGCTAGGTGATTGACCGTGCTACTTTGTATGCGTTGTTTGTTGGCAACCTTGTACTTTACGAAGTTTTTGGAACAGATTCCTGTTGGAACGTTTCACAAATTATACCCACCCCCCACACACAGCCTGCTACTCCCTCACAAACACACACTGCTACTCCCTCACACAGAAGCTGTACAGTTTCTTCTCACAAAGCCTGGGATTTACTACTCACACAGGCTGTAAGGTTCTGCAGGTCTGTGTACACAGTTCCCTGTTGTGGGTTAAGAACAATGGCTTTGCTGGGGGCCACAACACTGGGGCACGTTATAGCACATTGGAACTAGGAAGGTGTAGATGGCAGAAGGGTGGACTTGGTCCAATACACAGATAAAAGATCAGCATGGTGTGGATTTGCTGATGTTTTAAGATTCCAGCTAGTACACTAATCTAGAGCACTGGAAGAAGTAACGGAAATGTAGTCAGTCACACCAAATATAGACAGCAGAGAAAGTCTCAGCCTAGTGTGAGGTAAGTGTCTGGTTCCCATCCATCATTAACTCTGTCACCACAAACCGAATAACTTATCAATTAGCCCGGCGACCTACCCCACTCATGGTGGGTCGATGTAGGGCAATGAAGAGGGGAATCATAGTTTGCATTGAAAATAGCAGAATCAATTGAAATTCCTAACAAAAGAAAATAAACTGGATGGCATATTTTCACTAACGTCAACACCCCAGTGAAACCTTGAGAACCTTGGTATGGCAATCAATAATAAGAAAGGTGCTATTGACAAGTGTGGCAGTGGAATAATGGTTCGTATTGTTTATATTTGCCTATATATAACTTACTGTGCTGTATAAGACATGTTCGTTTTCTCCAGGCTCCGAGAGCTCACTGAGATTCCTATCCCAGTGTAAAAAGGACTCAGTACTGTCCAATATTTCCATCCTTGGCGATGCGACCGCTCTGATTCCTAATGTGTCGTTAGATGACAGTTCCCTTGATGATGATACTTTGCAGCGCAGATAGCAAATACACTCCTTCACACACTTTACAGCGATATCAACCGAAGAATGTTAGGTTTTTACTCTGTCCACGCAGTTAATTCAACTTCAGTGAAGAAACGTAGTTATGCAGTTGATGTAACTACAACGCCGTAATATACGCAGCAGTGCTGCCAACAAAGCAGTTATCTCCGAATTACAATATTAAAGGTGAAAAATAGCGTTAGAAGAAGACTGCCCCGTGTTGGCTCTTGTTTATTTTCTTTGCACAGAGTTCCATGGACTTTTTCCTTGATGCAGTTTGCTGCCCACCAACAGAACAGACCAGACAGGCAGGAATGTGGGTGGGGGCGGGGACAAGAGTAGCGACATCTAATTAGACTAAAACACTACAGGGTTTGCATTCCATTTGCGTAGGTTGTATCAAGATAATGGGCAACATACAATGCAATGGATACACATTTTGCGCAATATCTACAATGTATGTGGAGAAACTGTTCACATGAAAACTTTGCAATAATTTCGGTCAGAAATTTGAGAATTTGTAACTTCCACACTGCCAAAAAAATAACACTCCTGTCCATCTGCGTCATACCAATCGAACGAGTCCTTCTATTATATTCTAGTCTGACCGTCTGTGACTGACAGGGTTCTGCGACCAATCCAAAGCATTTGAGCCCGAGTATTTGATTGACAAGCGAATAAGCCAATTACATCACATTAACGTACGTTTCGTAACAAATCAGATAAAGACAAGAATTCTTCATTCTAAACACCGCCTCCCTGGAATGCAAATCAACCAATCAAGTTAAAGCTCTTAAAAAATAAGCGCTTGAGTAGCCAACTTTCTGCTGCAATAACTTAACTTTTTCTGCAATTCCCGAGTGGTCTGCCAAGGAACAGGTCAAAGAGGACATTCTGCTAAGAAACATATTCCACTAATGTGTGGATATTGAAATTAAGAGGCTAAAGTACCGGAGAAAAAATATATATTCTACCTACATGATACATACAAGTACATTAAACAACATGAGTACAAACTTTGCCCAGACAGAATTGAGGTGAGAATCTGTTGATTTCAGGAAGGAAAAAAAAAAACTATGGTATAATGAAACCAAAACTAAACAAATAGTTACAAGTTTCAATCTATCTTTAAAATAGAACAGAAAGACATGCTGAGATGAAAACAGGTGGTATAAACATTCTATTTGAAACTGGCACATAATCCTAGTTTTGGGTACAGCATTATGTGGATGAGAGTCAGTCACACATCACCCATTTATTTCTCATCTGTTATCTGGCTTCTCTGGGAAAACAACTAACTGCTCACCTTTAAGGCCTGATCCTTCGCTCTGCTTTGAACAGCAGTTCCATTAGTAGTACTGCAACAAGAGTAGCGCAAATGGACGTAAACTAAGATTATACAGTAGTAACAAACATTTGGGGATAGAATACATACATGTGACCCCATGTCTAGGTATACTCTGGCGCGCTCAGAGAATGAGAGGACTTTAGTAACCATAAGCATGTTTTAGTATGGGCAGTGACATTGAGGACTTTCACCATTTTGAAGTAGTCAACTGGGTGGTACCTCCTATGGGTTAAGGAAGGATCACATAATTCCATCCAGGGCATCAGCCAATGAATTACACTCACGAGCGAACATTCCATAACTGCAGGTGGCAGTAAATCTCCACTTGGCTTTACACCTGTTCAAACAACGGATTCCAGCTGACAGTATGAACCATTTCAGTTTGTTTACCAACTCATAGAAGTAGTATAAGAAAATTGACTACTTCAAAATGGAGATGGCCTCAATGGCGCTGCCCGTCCGCTCACCGACATCATAATGGGACAGATAGTCCTCTATCATTCACTACAATCAACAGAGAGGTGTTACACTGTGTTCTGTCCCATTTAGTTAGCAGGCACACAGCTTCTTCCACAGTCAGTTAATATATAGACAATAGAGTAGCTACACAGAAAGAGCTTCAGTCTTCCTCCTAGATGAAGATCGCCACATCCCTCATTGATCCTTCCCTCGAATGTTGTCGCTTAAAAATACAATGTTGTCTGTAGAAGGGAAAATATTGACATGTTTTATTGTTATGAAAATATAAAATGCCAGTGAATGTGAAATGTGTCTGAGTGCGTGTTCCCCTCTCTCACCTGCGATGATGGTGGTAGCCTGGCGTCTGACGTTGTTCTTGTCTACGTACTCCCCGTAGTCCAACTTCCCCTCCACCAAAACCCTCGACCTACAACGGGGGCACACAGAACCAAGGAATGTGTTACTGATATGTTTTCCGCGGGATTGTTATAAGACCAGTTGTCTTTGCAGTAAACACATGGATGATACTTCTAGAAATAAGTAGATAAGACAGAAAAAGTTTAAGTTATCAGGCTCCTAGTCCCCAGAGAAATAGAAACTAAGCCCGAGAAATTGACAACCCACAGTATACAGGGGAACACAGAGTGAAAAACACACATACCCTTTCTTGACATACTGGTAGGCCACATCCCTAAGACCAGGCTTGAAGATTGACACACGATGCCACGTCGTCTTCTGGCTGACATCTCCTGCGGGGGACGTCTCCACGTCCCCGGAGCGCCACATCTCATTGGTTGCCATGGAGAAGATGGTAACGGGGTTCCGTCCCTCCACCTGTCTCATGACAGGGTCCTGCCCCACGCGGCCCAGCAGCTGAACACGGTTAATCGCTGTGTGTGTGTGTGTGTGTGAAGGGGGGGGGAGAGAGGAGTGCACACTTGTCAAAGCCACAGGGGAAGACATTAAGGTGTACACACGTCAAAGCTAATGGGGGAAGACAGAGGAGTGAACAGACATCAGCTGGTCTGGGCTGTTTGTGTTCGATAGATGAGAAACCCGAGAAGGTGCCCTGGCGGTCTATACTCACATCTCTCCAGGATCAGGCTGGTGTCTGTAGACTGGTGTCTGACCAGCTGTCTGAAAACCTGCAGGGAAGAGGCATAAAGACACACTACAGTCAGCCAAGGAGTCACAGCCACAAAAGTAAAGTAGAGTAGCGATTAAGGGGGAACAGCTGGAGTATTTGTGTTGCACACTTACCTGTGCTGCTCCGTTTCTCAACATCTTCTTTGTTTGCTGGACGGACTGTATGATAGTAAAAGTAGACAGACTGTAAGAAAGAGTATCGAGTTGACTTCATCTCAAGATGAGGCTATGAGCATTAGTTAGAGCTTTAATCCTGACTAACAGCCAGCAAGTTACATGGACACAATTGTCTTTCTTCTATAGTCACACCTGTCATATTTGGTTAGCTGTCCCAGTGGGTATCTAGCTATCATTCTTCAAATACCTAGCTAGCTACAATCGAAGACAATAATAATACCGACTGCTGCTTGAAATAGGTCTAGCTAACTTACATTGTCTCCATAAAGATAAATTGTATCGCATTATAACCATGGGTAAATGGTTGCTAACGTTACATTGTAACATCTACTGATGTTACAGTCATGCCCAGCTAGCACGCTACATTAGTTGCAATGCGAGTGAATAGATAGATAATAATAGGGCCGAGACATAAACTGCCATAAAAAGTACACTTGTCCTACAAAATATTAGCATGCTTGTTGTTGTTTATCATCATTGATATCTAAGGACATACAGTAAGTTAATTCAACTTACATGATGCAGTAACCGAAATCCTTAAGTGCACGCTGCTTCCGGTCCGTCGCTAATATAAGTCCGTGATTCATTGTAGAAGGCAATAGGGCAGTTCCGCTGATACTGGGGGCTGGATCAAATACTTTAAAATAAAACATGTTTAAGTTGATGATAAAGTATTATATATGTGGGGGACATGACATAACATATAGGTTTTATTTCCAAATATTATGGATGTTGTCTCCCGTGAAGCTGGATGACACAAGATATAAACAATAGAGCTGGATAGTAACTTTATTTTAGGCCATTTACCAAGGTCGAGTTCTAGAAAACCTTTGGTTACAATCCTTCGCTCACAGAGAGTAAGATGATGATACACAATCAAATCTAAATAAATGCATTCAATTCTGATCAAAACGATAATGTGTCTAAGTAAATACTGCACACAAGGTCTTACAATTCAGTAGGCCTATATCATTTACTACAGTAATAAGGTACATCGGTAGAACATGCCTTTTGCTCAACAAGTAGAATATTTATTATTTCTAGTGTAAGCTGAATATCCTAGAAAGTGAGATGTGCAGTACCTTGATTCAATTCATACATTTTATTACGACCAATCTGACCATTCTGACTGCCATTACATGACAGTTAACCTGAGAACAAGGCCGTGTGTAGGAGAGAAGAGAAGAGTGAGATGCCTCGCATCGTACATCTCACCAAGTGCAAAGACATAAACACAACTATGTACAGTACCCAACCACACAGGAGGGAAACTTCTAAGGTCCTTCAGAAACCACACACCACTCAGACAAAGGCACACTTTCCCAGAGCAATGTCCTGTCCCTATGTCTGTGAGAGTGTTTAATAGAGTATATGTCCAGTTGACCTTCCTCTGTGACCCAAATTGTCCTCCAACGACCCAAATTAAGAAATACAGTGTGATTGTAGATGTATTCTCATATCTCACTACCCACATCTCACATGCACAGGGCCCACTTTAAGTCCCGACCCATAGTTTGTGAAACCCTGATATACAGTATAATTCTAAAAACACATGAGAATAAGTACGTCTGTCTATGAATCAAGGAAATGCATGTAGTGTATGTGGTCAGGAATTCTGTATGATAAGTCCCAGCAGTTGAGAGACAAGGCGAAAATCAGGCTGGCTGATGGGTAATCGGGGGTCAACTTCTCCTCTACACAGGGCCACTTCACATATTACCTTCAAGAGAATACCATACCAGATGGAAGACATGACATATGCAATACCATAGTTTGACTAGATAAGGTATATATATATATAGTATATGGCACTGTATGGCACTATCCAGCTCAAAAGTAATGTGCATATAGCCTCTAAATATATAACCACTCCACAAATTTCTTGTTAACAAACTATAGTTTTGGCAAGTCGGTTAGGTCATCTACTTTGTGCATGACACAAGTAATTATTCCAACAATTGTTTACAGACAGATTATTTCACTTATAATTCACTGTATCACAATTCCAATGGGTCAGAAGTTTACATACACTAAGTTGACTGTGCCTTTAAACAGCTTGGAAAATTCCAGAAAATTATGTCATGGCTTTAGAAGCTTCTGATAGGCTAATTGACATCATTTTAGTCAATCAGAGGTGTACCTGTGGATGTATTTCAAGGCCTACCTTCAAACTCAGTGCCTCTTTGCTTTACATCATGGGAAAATCAAAAGAAATCAGCTAAGACCTCTACAAGTCTGGTTCATCCTTGGGAGCAATTTCCAAACACCTGAAGGTACCACGTTCATCTGTACAAATAATAGTATGCAAGTATAAACACCATGGGACCATGCAGCCGTCATACCGCTCAGGAAGGAGACGCGTTCTGTCTCCTAGAGATGAACGTACTTTGGTGCGAAAAGTGCAAATCAATCCCAGAACAACAGCAAAGGACCTTGTGAAGATGCTGGAGGAAACAGGTACAAAAGTATCTATATCCACAGTAAAAATGAGTCCTATATCGAAGTGAAATGCCACTCAGCAAGGAAGAAGCCACTGCTCCAAAACCGCCATTAAAAAAAGACAGACTACGGTTTACAACTGCACATAGAGAAAAAGATGGTACTTTTTGGAGAAATGTCCTCTGGTCTGATGAAACAAAAACTGTTTGGCCATAATGACCATCGTTATGTTTGGAGGAAAAAGGGGGAGGCTTGCAAGCCGACGAACAGCATCCCAACCGTAAAGAACGGGGGTGGCAGCATCATGTTGTGGGGGTGCTTTGCTGCAGGAGGGACTGGTGCACTTCACAAAATAGATAGCATCATGAGGAGGAATATTATGTGGATATATTGAAGCAACATCTCAAGACATCAGTCAGGAAGTTAAAGATTGGTCGCAATTGAGTCTTCCAAATGGACAATGACCCCAAGCATACTTACAAAGTTGTGGCAAAGTGGCTTAAGGACAACAAAGTCAAGGTATTAGAGTGGCCATCACAAAGCCCTGACCTCAATCCTATAGAAAATTTGTGGGCTGAACTGAAAAAGCGTGTGCGAGCAAGGGGGCCTACAAACCTGACTCAGTTACACCAGCTCTGTCAGGAGGAATGGGCCAAAATTCACCCAACGTATTGTGGGAAGCTTGTGGAAGGCTATCCAAAACGTTTGACCCAAGTTAAACAATTTAAAGGCAATGCTACCAAATACTAATTGAGTGTATGTAAACTTCTGACCCACTGGGAATGTGATGAAAGAAATAAAAGCTGAAATAAATCCTTCTCTCTACTATTATTCTGACATGTCACATTCTTAAAATAAAGTGGTGATCCTAACCGACCTAAAACAGGGAATTTTTTACTAGGATTAAATGTCAGGAATTGTGAAAAACTGATTTTAAATGTATTTGGCTGAGGTGTATGTAAAATTCTGACTTCAACTGTACTTCTATGATCTCAAGGAATAGCGCGAGACAAAGAAACAGTGAGGGAGAAAGAGAGGGAAGGAAGGAGAGAATGTGTGTGTGTACTCACTGCTTGACCGTAAGCATGTTGAGTCGAGCCTGCTCGATCTCTGAACGTCAAGGCCAGGGTCTGAGCGATCAGAGTACACAGCCTGGACACAGGAGACAAAGAGGGTTAGGGTCCGAGATAAACCCATTTTGAGAACAGGTATGATGGAGTTTAACCTTTATATTCTTGACCACTGGAGGGGGCTAGTGAGACTTGTCACCTGTCACCTAACCTGACCTACGTAACAGTGTAGTAGCGACACAGAGATCCACATTAAACCCCTAATCTAGTTGCATAAAGATAAAGCTGCTTAAAAACCCCCAAAGAAAACCCAGCTGGGTTCCTTAGTTAATCCACACTCCGGTGTTTCACAGTGGCACTCTGCTAAACCTGTTCAAGTGACAGTGGTCATGTTATAAAGGATAACAGGGAGTCTTAACCAAGGATCACTGTAGTCACTCACAGTAGGCTGTCATCTTTGTGCTCACACACACCCACACACACAGTGTCACTCACAGTAGGCTGTTATCTTTGTGCTCACAGACACCCACACACACAGTGTCACTCACAGTAGGCTGTCATCTTTGTGCTCACACACACCCACACACACAGTGTCACTCACAGTAGGCTGTCAGCTTTGTGCTCACACACACCCACACACACAGTGTCACTCACAGTAGGCTGTCAGTTTTGTGCTCACACACACCCACACACACTGTAGTCACTCAAAGTAGGCTGTCATCTTTGTGCTCACACACACCCACACACACAGTGTCACTCACAGTCGGCTGTCAGCTTTGTGCTCACACACACCCACACACACAGTGTCACTCACAGTAGGCTGTCAGCTTTGTGCTCACACACACCCACACACACACAGTGTCACTCAGAGTAGGCTGTCAGCTTTGTGCTCACACAAAACCACACACACACAGTGTCCCTCACAGTAGGCTGTCAGATTTGTGCTCACACACACCCACACACACACAGTGTCCCTCACAGTAGGCTGTCAGCTTTGTGCTCACACACACCCACACACACACAGTGTCACTCACAGTAGGCTGTCTGCTGTGTTGGTCTCCAGCCTGTTCCAGCATCCACACCAGGAATGGAAACATGTCATTGGACTAACACACACACACAGTTATGTATGGAGAAAGCAGGACACAGAAAGTCACAGAAACAAACACACACACACAAAGATCCCTGTGATCTCACCCTCCAGAAGTGTTTCCTGCAGGTGATGCTGCATTGCAGAGCTCCTGGAGGAGCAGATATAGGCTCTCCAGACTGATGCCCTCCTCAAGCAAATCACCACTCAGCTGGTGGAACAGGTGGGCTGTACACTCCCAACTACACACCGACAGGGGAGTGAGTGACCATGGAACAACATGTTGGCTGATTTGGCTGATTTGGGGAACAGTATTGGAAAGTACCTAATTGGGGGTTGTTTCTGTGTTGAGGTGTTCAACATGACATTGCATCTCCTTCTGTAGAGGGGGTCCAACAGCAACGTCGACCTCTGGAGGAAAAACAACAACATACACACACGTTACTGCGACATTATAACACACACACACACACACACACACACACACACACACACACACACACACACACACACACACACACACACACACACACACACACACACACACACAGTGAACGACTCACTATGTAACTGTTCCAGGAGATTTGCAGGTGCAGGTAGATCCGAGACGTAGGCGACAAAGCGTCCAGATGCAGCTCCGCCTCTCTCTCTCCTCCCCCATCTTCATCCTTCTCTCCATCCTGCTCTCTGACCACCCTCTCAGCAGGCGAGCCAGCACCAAGCCTCTCCTCCAGGCACAAAAAGGGCCTCCGGGGGCCTCTGGGTCCGGTTACCTGGGGGGATGGAGAGAAAGAGGGAGAGTGGAGGGCTGGGGTTACTGGATGGGGTAGATGGGGTGTTCCTACTGGGGAGACAGAGAGATGGTACAGTCCGTGTGACTGTGTCAGAAACACACCCAGACACCTTACCTAGTCAAACCCACACACAATTTGAGCCACATTACACAACTCAGAGTAAGTTGAACTGTGGTAACGTATCATGATCGTGTCAGGACAGCAAGGTCATGCTGTGTTATCCCACCAGGGGGCAAAGTGAGAGTGCAGTGAAGAGGGAGGATATTCCCCTGGCACAGAGAAACAGTTACCTAATCCTGACCTTTAACCTTGACAAGGTCACTCACTCAGTAAGCCTTTCTCTATCTTTCTGTCTGCCCTTCACTTCTTCTCTCTCTTTCCTTCAACTCTCTTCGAAATCCCCACTGAGAGAAGGAGGAAGAAATAGAGGAGGGTATCTTTCCATGTGGAGATTTACTGTCATGGTCCTTAGAGGAAAACCCAATTATTTAAAGAGCCTGTGTCTACACAGATGTAGCATCTTAATTTGAGCCAGTTTGCTACAGCAGGTAAATATTCCTGCAGCAACAAGACTTTTTTGTTATTATGTGTTTTATATTTAATTGACATTTTTGGTAGGGATTAATACATTTTTCGTAAGGGAAAGTCAAGCCTGAAATGTAAAAATGGAAATGACATACTTCAGGAGCCTTTTATTTTGTTGTATTTTACCCCCAATGATATCCAATTGCGATCTTCTCTCATCGCTGCAACTCCCTAACGTGCTCAGGAGAGACGAAGGTCAAGTCATGCTTCCCCTGAAACATGACCCGCCTAATGGCGCTTGTTAACACCAGCCCGCTTAACCCGGAAGCCAGCCCACCAATGTGTCGTTCAACTGACGATTGGAGTCAGCCTGCAGACGCCCGGCCTGCCACAAGGAGTCGCTAGAGCACGATAAGCCAAGCAAAGCCCCCCCAGCCAAACCCTCCCATAACCCGGACAACGCTGGGCCAATTGTGGCACGCCCTATGGGACTCCTGGTCATGGCCGGGTGTGACACAGCCTGGGATCGAACCCGGGTCTGTAGTGACGCCTCTTGCACTGCGAGGCAATGCCTTAGACCGCTGCGCCCCTCCGGAGGCTCATGAGCTTTTTTAAACCTCAAAATACACTACACACTTGACATTTTCTACATTGCATCTGTATTTGGTTCCTTTGTCTAAGCACTACAATACAGGGTTAGCTGTTTTTACAATTTTATCAGTAACTTACAGTATTAATCAACAGTAGAACACACTGTAAAATACAGTACATTTGTTTTACAGCACACTTTAAGACTTTTCTGTAATTTCAACAGTAATACACTGTTGAATGCACAGTAAAATACCGTAAATGTGTTTTACAGTAATCATGATGGTGCATTGTGGGAAAATGTTGTGGGCGGGGAAAGAGTCTTTTAAGGTGTGCCTTATAAGAGGCCATATTTGTTGCGCCCGTAAGTGAGAATGCTGTACCCCCACAGAATATGGTAATATATTGTGTTGTAGGAATTCTACAAATGTTGTCCTGAATCTCAACAGCAACTTACTGGCAAATTGCTACAAGTCATTTACAGTAATTCAGAATACAGTACCATACTGCATTTTTGGAGTGCCAAAAACCTTTTTAATACTAGTTGGTATGCATAAACATATTTTGAGACTATTACTGCATGGAGATACCGTGATTATGTCAGTAATATATTGGCGCCATTTAGAAACATCGTGTTGTAATTACAATTATTTTGACGACCAATGTATCCTTAACGACAACAACATTTTCAGTGACGATTACAGATATTTGTACTTGCTATGACTGATATATATATATATATATATATATATATATATATATATATATATATATATATATATATATATATATATATATATATAATATACATACACATACATACACACACATACCTGGAGAGGCTTACAAGACACAGTGTCTCGCACCCACTGTGAATTTTGGTAGAGGATGCACGAATCAGGCCACGTTACAAGGTTGTCCTGGAAGAAAACTTGCTTCCTTCTGATCTGACAATATTTCCCAACTCTGAGGACTGGTTTTTCCAGCAGGACAATGCTCCGTGCCACACAGCTAGGTCAATCAAGTAGTGGATGGAGGACCACCAGATCAAGACCCTGTCATGGCAGCCCAATCTCCAGACCTGAACCCCATTGAAAACCTCTGGATCCTCTGGAAAACCTCTGGAATTCAAGAGGAAGATGGATGGTCACAAGCCATCAAACAAAGCCGAGCTGCTTGAATTTTTACGCCAGGAGTGGCATAAAGTCACCCAACATCAATGTGAAAGACTGGTGGAGAGCATGCCAAGACGCATGAAAGCTGTGATTGAAAATCTGGGTTATTCCACCAAATATTGATTTCCGAACTCAACATGTCATGCTGATAGCAGCACCTTCATGGCTGTTACATCTTCTGATGATTACTGACACTGTTCAGAGACTGTCTCACAGCTCAGTGGATGGGTGTGCGTATTAATGACCTCCCAGGTGACAGAGTGTGTGACAGAGAGAGAGAGCCCTTCCCAGAGTTAGACGAAGACACCCAGAGGCACAGGAAGACGATTATGCACTGAGCCTGTTCGGACACATGAGAGACCATTCCACATGCACCCTGGTTCTGGTTGTCCTCTGTGGATCCAGGACAGGGAGAGAGCACTCACATGTGCATGGACACACACAAATGGATGGACACACACTGCTCAGACTAAGAGTACCTTTTAGTCTGTACTGTATGTTGTGGATGCTGGCCTTTAAATGTGTATCTGTACCTGAATGTAATTTTGTGCTTTGCATGTATGACCTAAATTGTTGAGCATGTGTAAAAACTCTTTACTCTGGTGCACATTAAACAGTCATGAGCCACATGAGCAGCCTGAGCACCCCACCTAGCAGCCTATAGCAAGCAGCCTGGAGAGCCTGAAGTAACCTGCCTCCACTTAGCAGCCACACTCACATTACCGCCTGCAGGACTAACCTGGCCTCCATCCCTTCTCCAACTCCTTCAAAACCTTCACCATTTATCACCACCTCCCTCTCTCCTCCCTCTCTCCTCCCTATACTCTCTCTCTCCTCCCTATACTCCCCCTCTCCTCCCTATACTCCCTCTCTCCTCCCTATACTCTCTCTCTCCTCCCTATACTCCCTCTCTCCTCCTTATACTCCCTCTCTCCTCCCTAT